>NW_006282203.1:5707-15936 GCF_000327345.1 Myotis davidii
CTACATAATTACCATGGCAAATGTTCAGGACAAAGAGAGAATCTTACAGGCCACAAGCGAGAGACGGAAAGTCACATACAAGGGATCTCCCATTAGATTACCAAATGATTTCTCAACAGAAACACATCAGGCCAGAAAAGAATGGATGGAAATTTACAAAGTGATGCAAAGCAAAGGACTGAATCCAAGAATACTCTATCCAGCAAGACTGTCATTCAAACTTGAAGGGGAAATAAGAAGCTTCACAGACAAAAAAAGGGTAAGGGAGTTTATCACCACCAAGCCAGCAATGCGAGGAATGCTAAAGGGTCTGGTATAAAAAGAAAAAAGAAAAAGCTCAGAAAGAAAACAGCCACACAAAAAAAGAAATGGCTACAAACAAGTACCTTTCAATAATAACCTTAAACGAAAATGGACTAAATGCTCCAAACAAAAGACATCAAGTGGCTGAATGGATAAAAAAACATGACCCATACCATCTGCTGTTACAAGAAACCCACCTCATTAGAAGGGACTCACAAAGACTGAAAGTGAAAGGATGGAAAAATATCTTTCAGGCAAATGGAAAGGAAAAGAAAGCTGGGGTAGCAATACTTATATCGGACACGCTGGAGGCCCCGGGGGGCGCGATGGGCGCCGTGGGACGCGGGCTTGGGTCTGGTCACCCCCTGGTTCTCCTGAGGTCACTGAGGTCAGCTTCGCGGGCGCCCGTGAAAGTCCCCTCGTTACTTGGGTTGGCTGACGAAACCGGAACCGAAGCCCTCGAGGCCAGACGTCTGGGTTCCCAGCCGCAGGTGTGAACTTCTCCTTCCCTGGCACCGCCTGCGAGTCACATCCTGGGGAGAAGGGACGCGGCCCACCTCCGCCTCCACCCCGCCGGGAGCGGCGCCGGGCGGGCCGGAACCCGAGGGGGGTGTCTCCGTTGAGTTCACAGAGGGCCCGGAGGCTAACGTGATCCCACGATTACAGGGAAGGGAATCGGAACCAGAGATCCTGGGAAAACAGGGCCCGTGTCGGGGTTTGGCCTGTGTCACTGGTTAAGAAATAACTCTCTAGCCGAAACCGGTTTGGCTCAGTGGATAGAGTGTCAGCCTGCGGACTCAAAGGTCCCAGGTTCGATTCCGGTCAGGGGCATGTACCTGGGTTGCGCGCACATCCCCAGTAGGGAGTGTGCAGGAGGCAGCTGATCGATGTTCTTCTTCATGACCTACACTTGGCGCTTAGTAGGTGTGTGTGTGTGTGTGTGTAATGGTGTGTAATGTTTTCATTGATTTCGGAGAGGAAGGGAGAGGGATAGAGAGAGAAACATCAGTGAGGAGAATCATTGATTGGCTGACCCCTGCACGCCCCACGCATGTGCCCTTGACCGGAATCGAACCCAGGACCCTTCAGGCCACAGGCCGGTGCTCTATGCACTGAGCCAAACCCGCTAGGGCTGAAACCACTATATTTTAAAGGGAGGAATATTCTAAGAGATTATTACTGTGAACTGATTAACAAAGATCTTGTTCCTCACATCACCTGTGTGCAGAGGAAGCAGGTAGAGCAAAGGGTGAGTGACACCCGCCCAGGTGCCTAGAGCCAGGGAGGGCTGGGAGCTGCAGGCGCAGCCTGATGCATCATCTTCTCTGTGATTCCGTTTTCATTTCTTACATGTTGCTCTGCCCTGCCCACAGGAGAGGCAGCAGATGACTGCTGCTCACAATGGTCGAGAGTTGAATTGTTAGGCTTCTAGTAAACTTGCTTTTGTGTGTTCTTTGGGGGACTTCCGCTTGTGATGGTTTTACGTCACTAAGTCAGCAATCTTCAGTTAGCAAGTGTGACCCTATAGAAGTCACAAAAATGCATCAGTTGTCCTTTTTTAAGGAATTCAGAATATCCCAGGAGAGGTACAGTAGTGGTGACAATTCAGAATAGAGCAGCATGACTTGGATAAGAGCTGTTATAACAAGAAGTTCAGGAGGGGCTCCAGGAGGCTGCAGGATCAGGAAACACTGAAAGTATGGGCACTTGGAGGCCTGGGGAAATGCAGGAGCAGGAAGCACGGGTTGGTTTGGGAAATAGCAGTTGGTCCAGACTAACAAGTGTAGGTACATGAAAGGAGAAAGTTTGCTTAGAACTTTTCTTAGTTTGAGGCTGGGATGAAGGGTTGAGGGGGCGGTGTCTGTGAGCCAAGGGGGACCCACTTCAAGTTGTAGTCGAGCAGCATGATCAGAGTTGGCTTTAGAATTCAGACCAATGGGTTAGGTACACATCTGTGTCTATTGTACTCGCGTTGCTCCAGTCCATATTGGATTTGGAGGTCTTTTTGCTGGGTGTCCAGGGCATATCCTTTATGGCTGGTAGCGCTCCCTGCTCCCGTGGACCCGTTGGTGAGGATGCCGTCTTCTGTTGTAAACGGGCGCTAATCACTGTGTTAGGGGCATCTTGTCTGTGAGACTGTCACCTGCTCCTGTTGGCCAGATTGGGAGCTGCTGGTCATTTCTTTCCTCCCCTAACTCGGCCCCGTGCGCAGTCGTATGAGGATCACCTGTACTACCTTCCTCTCTGCAGGAGGAGCGTCAGCCTCCTGAGCTCACCGCCTCCTACACGGGCAGTAAATGATTGCTTGCCACCTTCTCAGTGATTATGTTTCTCTTTGTACTTTGGGGTAACCTGCCACCAATAAAACATGTCCTGGAGTTATCTTCTGAGTCTTGGAATGAGGCGATTCACATACTCCCGGTTGACGGGCCTACATTGTAAAGCAGGTGATTCAGATCAATGTCAGTTGCTGGGACAATCTCAGGTGTAGTCGCTCAAACACAGACTCTTCATTTGTCGTAGTTCCCGATTATGTGCTTTTCATATTTTCGTGGCTACTAATGACTTTTTATAACATAAGCATAGGCAGTCCTGTGGTGATGTTTGTAGGTTGTCAATGAACAGTGTTCTTCCTGTTTTTATTTTTTAATATATTTTTATTGATATTCTTCCTGTTTTTAAATAGTATCTGTACATCTTCAAAGTCTTAATAGAAAATAAACACACTTTCTAGAACTCTTCAAATAAGGACATTTTGGTCTGCTCTCCATGCTTTTGCCCCCCACCCCCAACCCCACCCGGGTCTCCATTAGACTAACAGGAGAGTGTGAGGTCCTGCAGGTGTGATAGGGTCTGACTCCCACGCCTCAGCGGTCAAAGGCAGGCTTTCTGCATGTGTTCCAGGCTCCTCTGAGCATACCCTTCGCCTGAATGATTCCGTAATCTCTGGAGCAGTATGTTCAGTAACAGCCTTTTCCCTCCCCTCCTTTCTCACCTTAGTCCCTTCCCCTTTGCTCCAACACCCCCAAACCTCTCTGTTGTAATTTTATTTCTGTGACTAGCTTAGTTTCCCAAGCCAGAACCCTGGGAATAAAACTAAGTTCCTCTCTATTGCAAATAAACAATCAGTTAAGTCACCAGGCCCTGTCTCTGTCTTGCTTTGGTTGATTTTGTCTGGAAGTAACAGCTTGATAATCGGTGGCTTAAACTGGAAGGATAATGATCTTAAGTCCACAATAAACAGACCCTGGGCTAGGTCAGCAGCTCGCGTGTCATCCAGGACCAGGACTTCCACCTTCCACCTGCTGTCCTCAGCGCGTCGCCTTTTGTTCCTGGTTGTCCCCTCAGTTGTAAGATGACGCCCGTAGCCCCACAGAAACTAGCCCTGGGCAGCGGCATGTGAAGGCAGACAGGTGAGGGGCCTCTGCCTGCACCTCTCCTTTCGATAGGCAGGGCTCTCCCAGAGACGGTCCACAGCTGTCGCTTGGGACGGAGGACGGAGGACGCAGGACGGGTCGCCTGGCTCTCTAGCTTTCCCGTTCCGGGGAGGAAGGCAGGTAGCTGGAAAGGCAGTTAGCCGGGACCTATGATGTCCATCACGTACTTTATTTTCTGAGTATTCTTTTTTTTTATTCTGCCCCCATCCTCTCTCCTCCCCAACCTTTCCTCTAAGATGGTGGCCTCGAAGCTGGACTGCCTCTGAGTATTCTTTCAAGTGGTTACCTGATCATTTCCACTGTTGCTTCTCAAGTTCAAATTATCTCTGCGTAATATAATAGCCTTCTTACTAGTGTCATTTTTTTGGTATTACTTCGTTTTAACCCATCTTCCCTCTGTTACCCAAGGGATCTTTCTGAACCATAAGTGATTGTGTGTCATTCTTGCGCTTAAAATTCACCTACAGGATACAGTCCAATGCCCTTTATGATGTAACACCTACCTGACTTATGATGTAACTACTTACCAAGCCCCCACAGTTCCCACACACCCTGTACACTTTATGCTCACACAATGAGATCTTTCAGTTTTCCAGGCAAGCTGAACTGTACGAGTGCACACCTCAGTACCTTTGTACATGCTAGTCCTGCTGTCTGAAATGTCCTGTTTCAAAAATGATCAACTGCAACCTCCTGCTCCTGGCTGTAGCTTAGCCTTTCTTATTCGGACGTGGGTAAACTTCTGTGCCCCAGGTGTACTTTCTGTCTCAGTCACTGCATGTATTGTGGTTCTGTGATCCCACTAGACCAGTGGTTCTCACCCTTCCCAATGCCGCCACCCTTTAGTACCGCTCCTCATGTGGTGACCCCAATTTCATCATTACAAATTGAACATAATTAAAGCCTAGTGATTAATCACAAAACAATATGTAATTATATATGTGTTTTCCCATGGTCTTAGGCGACCCCTGTGAAAGGGTCATTCGACCCCTAAAGGGGTCGCGAACCACAGGGTGAGAACCGCTCGACTAGACTGAGTTCCTTAATAGCATCTTACTGTCCCCAGTGTCTACAACAGGGCCTGTCACTATAAGGAGTTCTGTAAGTAAATATTTACCATCGAGTGGGATTTTAATTAGGCAGTTTTATCTGTGGTGGTGTCAATACTGAAATAGCATGAAAAGGTCATCTGATCTCCCTTCTGTTTGTGCCAAATACCTATTTCTGTATTTTTTTTCTTGTACTTAGTGCATTGCTGGATTCTAGCTTTTATTATTGGAGTAGGGCGACCAAATGAAAGGGGGAGGATCATGGGAATGAGAGAAAAAATATCAAATATTCTTCTTGGTCAGTATTTTTGTGTGTTTTTTTAAGCATCATGGGACTAGGCTAAGGAAATGTTTTTAATCCGTTTACTTTTTGAAGTTGGATCTTAGTCATTCCTTGGAACATAATCTTTCCGAAAACACTGTCAGTTCCTGAATTTTACATGGATTAACTAGTTAGTAGAAACTAGTCTTAACCTTCTTGTACCAAGTATGCATCTTGGGCCAGAGCCATTTCCACCACTTGACGTAGAAACTGACGCATGAGTCCAGCTAAATTAAAAAAGAGGACAGTCATAAATCTGACCTCCTAATTATCCATGGCAGTATCTTTATTTTTATTTTTTGGTTTAGATTAAATGAGGAAAGAATTCACTCTCTGTATGTGTTTTCCATTGCTGCAATAACAAACTGCCAGAAACGTAGCCAAGTTATTATCTCACACTTCTGTGGGTCAGAAGGCCCGTGGGCTGGGCTGTCACTGCTCCGGTCTGGGGCTGAAGGGACAGGTCAGCCAGCCTGGCTCTAGAAGCCTGCCCCAGGGTCACTCTGGCTGGCAAGAGCTGTGGCTTGCGGTTGTAAGACACAGACATTCCTTGCTGCCTGCGTCCTGGTTCTGGTATCTGCGTTCATCTTTTTTTATATTTCACCTGGGGCTTCAGGGGAGTCCCCCCATACACACACCCAAAAAGAACTGATAAGTCAGCAGGGTGGGAGGGCACCTCAGAGGCCGCTCCTGCCTGGTGAGGAGCCCCTGTGGCCACCAGGGCTTCTGGAATGAAGGGGACTGAATTGAGGAACTGCATTTGCCTGTCCACTTCATTTCCTTCGTTTCCTCATTCTCCGGTTTCTTTCTCTTCCCTGTTCCCCGGGGCCGTGCCACGATGATGTAGCCCCAGTGCGGGGAGAGCAGGGTGGGCGGCCTGGGGTCAGCGGAGGAGAGGCCAGGGCCTGCGTTCTTCATCTCCAAACCAGCAAAAGTGCAGTGAGTCCTCCTCACGCTTCCAATGTGTCCTCCCTCCCCTCCGGGCGCATCTGTTCTGCCCCCACCCAGAGAAAGCTCTCTGCTTTTAATGGCTCCTGTAATTAGATGGGACCCGAGAGGATACTCCAAGATCATCTTGTCTGAAGGTCTCTAACTTTAATTACATCGGCTACGTCCCTTTGCACATCAGGTGACATGTTCACAGGCTGGGCAGTAAGTAGAGTGTCGACATCCTAGGGCAGTGATGGCGAACCTTTTGAGCTCGGCGTGTCAGCATTTTGAAAAACCCTAACTTAACTCTGGTGCCATGTCACACATAGAAATTTTTTGATATTTGCAACCATAGTAAAGCAAAGACTTCTATTTTTGATAATTTATTTTATACATTTAAATGCCATTTAACAAAGAAAAATCAACCAAAAAAATGAGTTCACATGTCATCTCTGACATGCGTGTCATAGGTTCGCCATCACTGTCCTAGAGAGTCGTTCTGCCTCCACAGCGTCTATGAAAGGTATTTTGTAAACCCCGGTATGTCCAGTGTTCCCTTTTACAGTCCCTTGACTTGGCATAGAATAAATGTTAACTTAAAATGGAAATTTTGAAATGTCCAGAAAGTAACGTAGGGAAACCTTTTGTGACTGGCAAATACGCAGACGTGAAGGGTCCAAGCGTGTTGGTGACTACAGGCTCTTCAGCCTGCGGTGCATAGTGTGTGTCAATCCCAAGGTCACACTGGTGACGGATAACGTTAATAAAACAGAATTGAATGAAACTTGGAAGTTAAATATTTTTCAGTACCAAGAAGAGCCTACTATTTTAGGTGATTTCTTTTGTTAAATGGATTTTTCTTAAGACAGGGTGCACTTAGCATTTGTTGACTGTCAGATTTTTCTGCAAGATTATTTAAATTTTAAAAAGCAGCATTATTAAGTGTCACCCAGTTGGTTAATAGAATTCAAAGGGAAGACTGCCAAAATAATCTTAAAGTATAAGGAAGGCAGAAAAATAATAAAGGGAAATGAGATACATGAAAATAATTTTGCTTCAATGTATCCAGATTGTGTATTGGTAGATGACTGTGATGATTCCCTAACCCCAAAACATTAACTCACAAATTAATTAATTGAGCCCACATTATCTATAATAATAAAAGCTTAATATGCTAATTAGACTGGAGAGCCAAACAACCTTCTGGACGTCCTTTGTTTTACTATGGTTGCAAATATCAAAAAATTTCTACATGTGACACGGCACCAGAGTTAAGTTAGGGTTTTTCAAAATGCTGACATGCCGAGCTCAAAAGGTTCGCCAACACTGGCCTAGCCCCTTGCATGAATTTCATGCATCAAGCCTCTAGTTTGAAATAAAAGCCTTTCCTCACTAAATTGTGATGTCATCCTTATCATACTAAATTCTTGCCCAGACAGAATTGTTGCAGCTGCTCATCACTACACTATTTTAATTGTTACAGTTTCACAATATATCTTAGTATGTAGCTAGGCCAGTTTCCTTTGATTAATATTCCCAAGTTTTCTTGACTGTTATTCACTTCCTTTTCTATGAATACTTTATAGGGCTCTCTGAAAACAATACATTTTTTAATCTTTTTATTTTCTTAAATTGTATTAAAAAACAGAAAGTTTACCCTCTTACCCATTTTTGCTGTATAGTTCAGTAGTGTATGTTCTGTTCACATTGCTGTGCCCCAATCGCCAGAAATCTCTCATTTTGCAAAACTGAAACTCTATATCCATTAACTCCCAATTTCATCTTTCACTCAACTCCTGGTCACCTCTGTTCTGCTTTCTGTCTCTCAATTTGACTAGATACCTCATACAAGTGGAATTGTACAGTTGTCTTTTCCTAGCTTATTTCACTTTGCATAGTGTCCTCAAGGCTCATCCATGTTGTAGCATGTGTCAGCTTCCATCCTTTTTAAGACTGAATAATATTTATCCCATTATATGAATAGACCACATTTTGTTTAGCCATTTACTTATCAATGTACATTTGGGTTACGTCCGCCTTTTGGCTATTGTGAATAATACTACTGTGAACATAAGTGTACAGATATCTCTTCCAAGTCCCTGTTTTCAATTCTTCTGGATAGATATACCCAATAGCCCATAAATTATTTTTAAATTGGAATTGCATTAAACCTATAAGTTAACTTGGAAAGAATGGCATCTTTTCTATAATATCCCTCTTCCCAGGGATAAAAGTAGGATTTATTTATTTATTTATTTATTTTTGCTGTTTGAAATATTTACCCAGAAAATACATGCAAATAGTTAAATAAGTTAATGCCCAACTCATGTATCTGGGCCCTCTATTAACAGAATAAGCTTAATAAATAAGATATATGGGATATTGAGTGACAGGAGGGCTCCAGAGGACATGACACAGGAAAAGGGGGAGGCAGTTCGGTCAGGATGGTGGCGCAGTTTCCACCACAGTTTCGAGTAGAGTGGCCGAGAAAGGCCTCCCCAGCAGCATCCCGAAAGGTGGAAGGGCTGCGCCATGTGGATGTCCAGGGAAGGAATGTTCCGGGTACAGAGTAAGCAATTGAACGGATTAGTCGGGCCACATGCCTCTTAAGTACAGCAAGAAACAAGATGCTTTCAGGGGGATTTCTGAATTATATTCTCAAGTAGATTCATGAGATCATTGAAAATGCAGCAGGCAGTACCCAGACAGGAACAGTCTGAGATGAGGATACATTCCACAAAGCTTAAAGGCAACATTGCCGAATTTAAAACTACAGCCGGAAGGAGTTATTGAACAAACGGTTTGGAAACTAAAGAGAAAACAGCAAGATTTAGAAGGCTCTCAGAACCCTGAGTAGAAGGGTCGGTGTTGATCTCCAAAGCGCTAGGCAGACTGTATTAGCGTTAGGAACATTCCACCAAAGCCTGGTTTAACTTTCAAATTTCAAGGAGAAAGCAGAAATCCAGAAATACACACAGGCAAAAAGTTACTACAAGGGAACAAAAGCTGACTCCTCGCTCATGACAGCAAAGCCTAATAAACAGCATCAGCTGCAGACTGTTGGAAGGAGCCATTGCTGCAGAATGCTCCAGCTTCCAGGTGGTCTCCTGCGCAGACCGCATAGACGTGTCAGGCGCCTTTGGGGCGGTAACCGGTGACTCAAGAACCTGAGGAAGGTGGGGACAGTATAAAGGAAGCAGCCGTGGGCATCCGTAGTTGTTTAATATAAATACAGCCTAATGGATATATGGCCCAAGAATGTCAGTACCCAGAATTACTCTTCAAAGAGTTATATGGACCAGGCCTTGGGGAGGGAGGAGACAAGCATCCAGCAGCCCGACACAGCGATAACCCAATAGATACAATTGGTTCTTGTTGGTATTGGAAAAGTCTATTAGAGTGTGTGTGTGTGTGATTTTTTTTCACATAAGTGTAAGTATTGTTGGGATAAAGTCAGATCTAGAGGGGAAACAGCAGAGGAAATATAGTCCATATGATGTAAGAGAGAAAACAAAAAAGACAAATGTAAAATGAAGACAAGTAGAGCCTAGCACATAAATTATGAAATGACAGAAAGTAAATTAAAATCCCCCATTAAGCTTGTTAAGCATGTTATAGTGTCCTTTGCTTTATGGAAATTTAAAATTGCATGTGGTCAAAACTGTTGTTGTTTATGACCCTTCAGCTCATGTCGTTCCTAGAAAGGCTTTCCCACGTCTAAAATGATACAAATGACCTGTGTTTGTTCCCAAGTGGAAGGCCAATCGTGCCGGCACTGTTCAGTGCATGACCCACTGCGCCCCTTGTTAATTGGAAGCACGGGCCACATTTAGCCCATAGTAAATGACCCGAGCGATCTAAGTCTATTTCTTGACTTTCTATTTATTTGCTTCTTCCTGCACCTTCATCAGGTGTTTAATTACAGTATTCTAGTGTGTTTTGATAGCTGGTGATGGAGGTTTCTCTTACTCTCTTTCAGAATTTTCTTTATCTCATTCATTTTTCAAATAAAATTTAGAATCAATTTCTCAAAACACTCACTGCAATTTTAAGTGTAATGACATTAAATTTATGAATAATTTTTGGGAGAATTGAAAGATTTACAACTGTGAGTCTTCCCATAATAATGAGAGCTACCATTTTTGTGTGATTTCTTCATGCCAGCCATTGCCCTAAACCAGTGGTCGG
>NW_006282203.1:15996-23627 GCF_000327345.1 Myotis davidii
GTCCAAAGAGCTGCATGTGGCTTGCGAGCCGCAGTTTGCCAACCACGGCCCTAAACCATTTCTTTATATTATTGTCCCTTTTTAAGATAATGAAACGGAGCAGTTGGGAAACGTGCTCAGAATCGTGCCGTAAGAGGTAGAGTTCTGACACTAAAATCTAGGCCCTTCACCGCCACAATGTGTCTCTCCTCCTCCCATCCCTGGAAAGCGCTGTTTCTCTATTTGTCCTACCCCTACACCCTCTCTAAACTCACTTCCACCCTGTGCGCTCTGGAACTCATGAATGAGCAGTGACAAAAAAATTCCTACTTCTGGGATGGTTCATTTTATGTCAACTTGACTAAGTCAGTCTAGTACCAGTTGTTAGTCGAACACCAGTCCAGATGTTGCTGTGAAGGTAGTTTTTTATGGATTAACATGTAAACCAGTGGACTTTGAGTAGAGCAGAGTATCCTCCACAATGCAGGTGGGCCTCATCCAATCAGGTTGAACACCTTCAGAGGAAAGACTGAGGCCCCCTCAGGTTGAAGGAATTCTGCCTCCAGATGCGGTCACCAGCCTGCCAGTCTGCCATTCCCCATAGTCACGTGGCCAGTTTCCTTAATCACTCCCTTATGCCTCCCCTCTCTAAGTTCGAGCCGGTAGTCTGCCATCATAATCATTCCCGCTATGTCTGAGCCTGGGAACCCTGGCACAGTTGAACTGTCCCTGTACTCTACATCTCAGGGGCCGGGTGCAGCTGGAGAAACACGCAGCTGTACCGGCCAGCGCTTGAAAATCGTGACTGCAAACCCCTGCGGGCCCCTGAAGGCTATCAGCAATGCTTCCTGCCCTGGTCAGCTGACTTCCACTCTCCCGGACAGCTGCGTGTTTCACCCTCTGCGTGTTTCACCCTCACTCTCAGCGGATGCTCTCCCTGCTGATTTCACTAAAGGGTGGGCTGGGGGAGGCATTTGAAGAGAATCTTCCGTTCTCCCACCACCACTGTCCTGCTATAGTCTGCCCTCCCTCCTATGACATGGGATGGACTGAATCACCCGTGTCCTTAACTGAGGGCAAGCTATCCACTCTGTGTGGATCCCATCCTCTCTCCTGTGCAGGGACTTCTCGCTCAGAATTGTCACCACTGCCTCCTGCCTCATCAGCTCACCTCTATTCAGTCAGTGTAGGAATCTGCTGTGTTATCCAGTCCTCATGCATATGAACTGAAGAATATGAGTGGGATCCTTTAATATAAACTCCATTTACCATCCACTGTAATGTACTCTGCTCTCAAACTAGAGGTTTGTGTCCTTTTTAATCAACTTCTTCAGAAACGTACTATATTTACTTTTAAAAGACTAACCAAAACGCCAGCATCGTACATAGTAATTACTTTTTAAAGGTTTGTTGGACTCAGCTGAAGTCCCCGAGCACCTATCACCTGAAGCAGGTCCTTTCCCCACGGTGCCACCAAGTTCATGGCTGCTGTTGGCCGGAGGGTGCAGAAGCAGCCGCTGACACCAGCAGTGGTGTAGGTGTTTCAGCCTCTCTGGCTGGCTGCTTACCTGTAGGAGCCCCCAGCTATCTGCACTGTTCAGAGCAGGAATAGCGATGTGACAGTCATGACCAAGGCACAGGCAGCAAGAAGCTGTACTCGCCCTCCTCCCCGTCCAGCCTGCTGTCGGGAATCTGTTGTAAGTACAGTTGACCCCTGGACAACACAAGGGTGAGGGGCACCGCCCCCCTATGCAGTTGGAAATCTGCATATAACTTTTGACTCTCCAGAAACTTAACTACTAGTATCCTACCATTGATGGAACCCTTACCAAAACCAGAAAGAGTTGTTAACACATTTTGTATGTTATATGTATAATAAACTGTATTCTTACAATAAAGTAAGCTAGAGAAAAGATATTAAAATAACATGTACATATATTTTATGCATTCGTGGCACACCTTTTTCAATATTTCTAGGCTATGTGGTTCGTCTGTGAGTTGTTGTTTTTTTAATTGTTGCAAATCTCCAAAAAAAATTTCCAGTGTATTATTTGAGAAAAATCTGCATGGACGTGGACCCATGCAGTTCAAACCTGAGTTGTTCAAGGGTCAGTAGTAATGTAATGCAGTTCTTCGTCTTTGTGGCATAGCCTGGAACCAGGCCTCATGGATTTGTATCCTACCTCCTGCTTTTTAGCTGTGTGACCTTGGGAAAGCTACTTAACTTCTCTGTGCCTCTGTCCCTTTCAGAAGTGTAAGTAGTAGCTTATCTAACTCACCAGAGGCCCGTGCCCTGGCAGGGGAGAGGGGTTCCTCAGCCTGGCTGCGCCCTTTAGCAGCCCGGGGATGTCTGACTGACAGCTTAGGCCCGCTCCCCGCTTGTGGCTGAGCGGCATTCCCCACTGTGGGAGCACACTGACCACCAGGGTGCAGCCCCTGCGTTGAGCATCTGCTCCTGGTGGTCAGTGTGCATCATAGCAACCAGTTGTTCCGCTGTTGGGTCAATTTGCATATTGCCCTTTTATTATACAAGATAAGATTATTATGTAGAATAGGGTTATTGAAAGGATCATCTGAATCGATTTACGTAAAATTCCTAGCCTGGTACTTGTCATATGATAAGCACTAGAAAGTGTTAGCTGTTATTTGCAGGTTTATAGAAGCTAAGGAGCTCCCATTTGTGTACTCTCAGCAGTTGGAACATGTAGTGACTTGATCTTTGGAATCTCTTCATTTTATCTGGAGTGTTATCCTGCAGAGAACAAAGTGCTACCCAAATTGAAGCCGTAAAGGCAGGCTGTTGTATGCTTGACACTAGCTCTAAAATATATGGAACATTGGGCTTAATTGTGTCGCCTTGTTTTGCCCCTTGTGTGTTAGACTTGACAGCTGGTCTTTAGCCTTTCTTCCAGATGGACTTAATGGAGCTAATTTATATAAAACATTTATAGAAATCATGAAAATAAACAACTTAACCTGAGATTGGTTTGTATCTATAGTATAAGTGTAATTTCTAGCCCATTGTCCAACACATTCAAAGAACCACCAGATAAGGGATTTAAATGATAGCTGTCTCCATCAGTTCTCAGTACATGCTGTTGAGTGTGTTCTAGTTTATACTGAATAGTATGAGAAGAGTTGTTTGGTCGAAAGTACAGTTGAAATTCTAGTTTCCAGAAGGAACATCTCTCCTAGATTTTCTCTCTCCTTCAGATAGAGTTAGTTATAGTTCCCACAACAGGAGACCTCTACAGCACTAAATTAGTGATCAGGTGGGGATGTTACATGGGATTTAGGTAAATGGTTGGTGATGGCTATTCCTTTTTACTTGTGATGTTACATTAGCGGTCACCATAATTTCACACTTAAGTGAAAAATGATGAATAGTAATGATCTCCATTTTATTCTGAAATTGTTCAGTAACTTCCCAAGGTCACACAGCTAAAAAGCAGGAGGTAGGATACAAATCCATGAGGTCTGGTTCCAGACTATGCCACAAAGACAAAGATGGTATATAGAAAATCAAGGCTATATCTATACTAATAAAAGGGTAATATGCTAATTAAACCAGGTCAACCGGCCAACTTCCGGACGTCTGACTTCGGACAAAGCCAAGGTGGTGGGGGCAGAGGCAGTTAGGGGCGAGATCAGGCTGGCAGGGAAGAGCAGTTAGGGGTGGGATCAGGCTAGCAGGGGGTTAGGGACGAGATCAGGCTGGCAGGAGGTTAGGGGTGATCAGGTCGGCAGGGGAAGGCCGTTGGGGGTTACCAGGTTGGCAGGGAAGGGCAGTTGGGGATGTCCAGGCTGGCAGGGGAGGGCAGTTGGGGGCGACCAGGCCAGCCGGAGAGAGCAGTTAGGGGCGATCAGGCTGGCAGAGGAGAGCTGTTGGGGGCCATCAGGCTGGCAGATGAGTGGTTAGAGGGTGATCAGGCTGGCAGGCAGGCAGGCAGGTGAGCGGTTAGGAGCCAGCAGTCCCGGAGGGATGTCTGACTGCTGGTTATTCCCCAAGGGGTCCCAAAGTGCGAGAGGGCACTGGCCGGGTGAAGGACACCCCTGCCCCCCACCCTAGTGCACGAGTTACATGCACCAGGCCTCTAGTGTGAAAATAGATACAAGATATGTGATAAAAAACAGAAGTAGGTGAAGGCTAAGAAACCTGGGTCCCATTTATATAGCTTAGCCACTCTATGTGATGTTGGGCATATTATTTGCCTGAACATCCCTAATGTGATTTACATATTTTACATAGACTGTTCTCATTACGAAAAACAAAGTAAGTGAAAGTGCGGTTTATTTTAGAGTGGCATCCAAAAAAATGAGTTATTAATTTACTATATATGCCCATATTTCCATTTTAACACCTATCAGACTGTGATTGTTTACATTCTTAATGAGTTCCTATGCATGAGGACTGTGAATTAATCATTCTTGTATCGCCAGTGTCTAGCAGAGTCCCTGACACATGGGAAGCATGCATACATTTTATGGAAGCAAAATTGTCTAACTTTATAGCTTTGCGGGAAATCTTTAAAATGAGATTTATTGTCTAACCACTATGTTGTACACCTGAAACTAATTAAAATTAATATAGAATGTAAACTGTAATTGAAAAAAGAATTTTTAATTAAAAATAAAATGAAGTGAAATTTAAACTGAAACTCAGATTGTTCTTGAACAGTGTTTCTCAGTTTTAACCTGGACCAGCTAAGAAATACATTTTACATCATACCCATTATGCACACACAATACTGAAACAAAATGTTAAGGAAACAGCTTGCTTTGTGTGATGTCCTCTGATAAGTTCGGTTTCATTATTTTTTGTTCACTTGAAATTATGCTGGTGTAACCCACCAAAATGATTTCAGGATCCCCTGAGAGGTTCTAAGACACCTCTCAAGAATGCAAGCTCCGTGAGAACAGGCACTTCATTTTCACGTCTGTATTGCTGGTGCTTGGCACATAGTAGGTGTTGAGTGTTTCTGGAATGAGAGAAAGAATGGAGAGGCTCTTTTCCATACGTCACAATTAAGGACAAAACAAAGAAAAAGCAGGAGAGATCTGTAATACTGTCAACAGTTAAAATATATATATTAAAATGTATCTATATATACTTAAAAAAAACACAAATAGCATTATAAACTCCTTGCTACATTTCAACTCATAGTGTTTGGGTGGTCTACTAGAATAGTATAATACCTAAGCATCATGGAGGAAGCAAAGTTAAGTAAGGCTCAGTCTCAGACCTCATGCAGTTTTGAGCCCAATCCAAGGGAATAGTCAAGTACAAGTAGGCCTAAAAGAAGTTTCAAGATTTTACCAACATATTTGACACCAGTCACAGACACAACTAAAGCTAAGTGCTGAGAGGAGAATTTTCTGGCATAGATGTGATAATAGGATCAAGAATTGATGACAGTACCCTGCCTCATCTATTTTTCATCACTAGTAGAATCAAACTGTGGATTATATATAAAATAGATTTAGTCTCAAAAATATTCAAGGGACATTTGATTTGACAGTTAAAAATGTGTTCTCCGTTAAATAAGTTAATTCATAGTAATCCTGAGTGTAGCTTGTGGATCCTAAAATTTAGGTCTTTCTGCAAGCACAAGAATTTGTTTTTGAAAATTAGTTGGCCTGGTTGATAAAGAGGAGGAAGCTTTAGCTTTATACAAAATACATTTTCTTGGTTTTCGGTTACCATGTAAGTATGTAGTTTTGTATGCTCACACTGATGAGTGCAGGACTGTGCTTAGGCGCTGTTAAGACTTAGAGTCCTTAATTAAGCCAGCCTTAGGCTAACCTTAACATTTATCATGAAAACGAACTTGCGCAGGAGAGGAAAGGGGTTGAAGAGCTGGAACAGATGTAAATAGGGACTTGTCCCAGTGAGCTAGGAGCGTGGCTACCCTAGCTTTAGTGCATGTATTCCTGTTTGGTTACATTATCTTGAAAAGAAATAAAAAGAAGCTTTACAGAACATTTATAAAACTTGAAGCACTATTAACCAAAAACCCACTGGCAAATCTTTTGTAATCAGGAGAGATTACTTTCAAAGATTGAAAGTAATCAACAATTTATAAATAGCATTGGAATGAAAATGTTTTTGTTATGTAACTTTTTTCCTAAGATCAAGAAAGTGAGTCATGTACTTGTTTTAGTTCATCTCTAGTAGTGAAAAGATTGAACACTTTCTTAGAAATAATAATGGAATAGAATCTATTCTTATAGTGTAAAGCAAGTTAATAGACAGCCCTAGGTGTTCATGATTTCATCTAAACAATACTGAAATATCTCAGTCAGTTCATTCAGTGAGGCTTTTTTAACTCCACTTTATGACTAGCCAGATGCTAAGGCACCGTCAGTAGCATTTTAATGTGGTTTCCTGTTAAATAGCAGTCGCTATAGGATTATCAACCCAAATGGTACCAAAAGGACCTGACAGGATAGTTTAACACTGTGAACAGGAACACCAAAGGTAGTTTTATATGAGATGGAACTATAGTAATTACCCCACAATTTCCACTAGTCACAGCTATTTTGGATTTGTAACTCAGTAATCAAACGCCTTCTCTATTCCCTAAGCGCCTTTTTATGGCAATTAAGTAAAACACTTGCTCTAATCCACAGGAACCAAGGCTCTGGTTTTTCAGAGGAAACAATCATGCTTTATACTCACGCAGACCATTCAATACTACCTTTTCAGGAAGGAAGGCCCAGACCCCAAGTGGTTAGTTAAGTGTTTTAAGTTCCAGACTAGGGAGATGGCATTTATCGTTTTGTTGCTTGCGAACAGAAGCATAAAATTTTATTAAATCCATAAGCAAATCATTGACCAAAATGAAGTTTAATGAAAGTTCTTTGTCAGAAGATTAATTTAACATTTTAGTAGTGTATGACTATAATATAGCACAGTCCTCTTCTATAAACTATGCTTTAAAATAATAAATAGAAATATTTAGGCCTCTTTTTCTGCATTGAGGCAAATTTGGGCTCAAAAGTAATTGTACTTATGTATTTATTGCCTTCCCGAATATTTTAAGATGATAATCTTTCTGTGACTTGTTTTTTTCCTGTCTTTTGTTATATTAATACTTGAGAATGCTTTGAAACGCCCCCTAAACCAGCAGTCGCCAACCTTTCGGACCTCACAGACCACCAGTGGTCTGCGGACCACTGGTTGGCGACCGCTCCTGTAAACCAGTGACACTGGCTGGCACCAGAGGAGGTCATGTGTTAGTGGTTCTTCTATGGCCATTTTCTGCATAGCTACCATCTCCATAGTCTTAGAAGTGCAAGGCCAGAAGGTCCAAGCACCCAAGTTGAGATGTGGCTCTCCAGCCCTCTGCTCACACCCCTCATGAATGTATAAGCATTTATGAAACCACTGCCTTGCTTACAGAGACCTTTTACTCAGAGCTGTACTTCCCAAGAATAGGAATCATTGCGTGTACGACGAGCTCTAGAGTCAAATAACTCTGCCATTGTTTGCTATTCAATTTAGTGAGTTGCTGCTCCTGGTTATTTGATATCCTCTCCCAAAGGTTCTTGAACATTCTGAGAATTAACAGAGAGCCAGAACTGATCTGCTAGAACAAAAATGTTAGAAAAGGATCATACCCTAATGTATAAAAAGCCAGGGGCCGTCACAA
>NW_006282203.1:23735-30923 GCF_000327345.1 Myotis davidii
CATCCCCAAGGGACCCCGGATTGGAGAGGGTGCAGGCTGGTCTGAGGGGAAACCACACACACACACACACACACACACACACACACACACACACACATATACTGTGCACGAATTCCATGCACTGGGCCTCTAGTTGTCAATAACTGTATGTGTTTACTGCTGCTCACACTTAATGTTTACTATGATATGGGTCAGGCACTCTTTAATTTATATGTCATTAGTTCGTTTAATCCGCACAGTAGCCCTCTGAGTAGACACTGTTTACCTCTGTTTTATAAATACTGGGGGGATTTGTCTCTTTCCCAGGTCACGCCAGTACCTAGTGAAGCCAGAATTCAAACGAAGGCCTCTGTCTCCAGGAACTGAATTGGAATCCAACTTTTGAGACAGATTGGGTACCTTTAAAGTTGTCAAATATTTATGAAAATAAAGGCCAAGAGCCTCAGATTCCTGACACACCGCCCAGTTTCACTGTAGTTCACATGCTTCAACCTGTGTGAGTGGCAGTACTTGGCTCCACCTTTCCTTATCCAAGCACCGGTTTCTGAAGGAAACGCAGGTAGAATAGAAGCAGGGTCCTTGTGACTCAGCTGGCACATTATGGGTTTCCGTCTCGACCTCAGGGAAACTCGCCTTAGGTTAGGCTGACCTGATGTGTCCTCGGGACAGATGGGGTGGTAGGTGGTTGACATGGAGATGTTGTGGTAACTGCTGTTGGTTCATGGTTTGAGAGATGCTATTTTGTGGAAGCAACTGGCTGGTTTACTGTTTTCCTTTGGTATGTTAGGGATTTAAGAATGTAAACTAACCCAAGTGAAAACATGTGATCTCTCATGGATCCCTGAGGGATTATCTAGTTGTCCGCAATGAGTAACCTTAACTATACCGCCTCCTGTAGTGGACCCGCCTGCTGTTCTGTGTCGCTCCTCCTGCCCCAGCAGGGCCTCTGTGTGATAGTGTCACTACACCTTCATCCGGCCTCTGCAGCCTTCTTGGAGCGCGATCCTGAAACTGTCCTCTGGAGCGCGATCCTGAAACTGTCCTCTGAACCCTCGTTGTGCTCTTACACTTGGTCCAAATCTAGGCATAAAGGTGCTCCTTTCCCAGTTCAAATAAAGAGCTAAGCTTTTAGTTCAGCTTGTCCCAGATTTTCCATTTTTCCCAGTCATGTAATTTTAAACTTTTGGCATCTGCTACTATTTAGACAACAAATCAATGAAGACATACCCAACAAAAGTGAAAGAGATCTTGCTGACATCCAGTCATATCTAATCGAGCAGCTTGTTTTGTTTGTTTGTTTTTCCTGGATACATGTTCTTGGCTGTAATTTCATGTTGCATATTTATGACATGTTTTCTGTTAGAAACTACCAGTGTTCTACCAGAGCATGAATTTCCATATAGCAAGTTGAGAAGCTCTGTTGAGCTTTATACAGAGATTTGATCTCCAGAGATGCTATGCGCAAGGTTTTGACAGTAGTAATTTTTTTAAGTAACGACAGAGGATGGAAACCAAGATAGAAAAGCACTGAGAAACACTATGAATTTCTAAAATCTTACACTACAAGAGGGTAATAATTTCTTCAGCATGAATAGCAACAGCAAATCAGTGTAGGGGAGTTTCACAACCAAAATCATTCTGTAAAAGGCCTAGTCCTCCTTATCTTTTGTTTTGTTTTATTTACAGTTATCTCATTAAATCCCCACTTAAAATAAGCATCGTCCATATTGTCTGCATAGCCGTGGCAGGGCTTTGAGGCAGAAGGACTGGGTAAGGCATGCTGACCTTGAATTAAACGCCCGTCTTCCGCAGGCAGCGTGCCCAGTTTTTAAAGATTGAGCCTTCCAGGCGTGCTTGCTAATTATGGAGCTAGGGAGCTCTAACAGAAGCAGAAACATTTGGAGGGCATCTCTCTGACTAGCCCTCCATGAAGGTTTTCTTCTGAATCCATTCAGAAAAAAAAAAAAATCACACCAAAGAAAAACATCCAATTCATTTTATAACGTAAATTCTAAAAATTTCGTCATTAATGTGCTGCTGTTCATGTGTGAAGAGGTAGCTGATCAGAATACATATATTACGAGTTGTGTTTTTTCTATTCTTGTGTTGTCTTTAGCCTGTTTTCCACATATTTTTTAAAGCAGCTGGCTGGAATTAAGAATGCGGTCTTTAATCCTGACACTGTGGCTCAGTGATTAAGCATTGACCTAATGAACCAGGAGGTCATGGGTTCGATTCCCTGTCAGGCCAAATGCCTGGGTTTTAGGCTCCATCCCCAGTAGGGGTCATGCAGGAGGCAGCCAATCGATGTTTCTCTCTCATCATTGACGTTTCTATCTCTCCCTTTCCCTTCCTCTCTGAAATCAATAAAAATATATTTTTTTAAATGTAGTCTGTAATTTGAGAAGTAACCTATTTAAAGGTTTTTAATTGGGGATTAGAGTTCAAGAACTAATGGGACCATCTTTTTCTTTTGTATTATTAGAAAAAGACTCTTTAATGTCCTTGTAAACACAAAATGTTTTAATTTTTTCTAGTTTATCTATTTTTTCTTTTGTTGCTTGTGTTCTTTTTTTCTTTTCTAAGTATGTTTTTAATTGATTTCAGAGAGAGGAAGGTGAGAGGCAGAGAGGGATAGAAGCATCAATGATGAGAGAGAATCATTGATTGGCTGCCTCCTGCACACTCCCCTACTGGGGATCAAGCCCACAACCCTGGCATGTGCCCTGGCCTGGAATCTAACTGTGACCTCCTGGTTCATAGATCGACACTCAACCATTGAGCCACACCAGCAGGGCTTGTTGCTTGTGCTTTGGTGTCAAAACTAAGAAACCGTTGCCTAATATAAGATCATGAGATATGTTTTTGCTTTCCTCTAAGAGTTTTATAGTTTTAGATCTAACATGCAGGACTTTGATCCATTTTGAGTTGACTTTTATATATGATGTACAGTACAGTCCCACTTCATTCATTTGCATGGACATCCAGTTCCCAGTTCCATTTCCTAAAAAGAGTATTTCTTTCCTCCACTGAGTTGTCTTGGCGCCCTTGTCAAAGATCAATTGACCATAAATAAGGGTTTATTTCTGAACTGAATTCTATTTTCATCTGTATGTCTGCCTTTGTGCCAGTCACACAGTCTTGATTACTGTAGCTCTGTACTAATTTTTGAAATCGGGAAGTGTTTCAAAAATTGGCTCTTCCAATTTTTTCAAGATTTTTTGGCAATTATGGGTCTCTTGAATTTCTATCATTGACCTGTCAATTTGTGCAAAAAGGTCAGCTGGGATTTTGATGAAGATTGTGATGACACTGCAGGTTAATTTGGGGAGTATTGTCACCCTAACAATATTAAGTCTTATTTAGGTCCTTAATTTCTTTCAATGATGTTTTATAGTTTTCAGATACAAAGTTACGTAGTCCTTTTGTTAAATTTATCCCTAAATATTTTTTTGATGTAACTATAAATGGAATTTTTTTAAATTTCATTTTTGTATTGTTCATTGCTAGTATGTAAAAATAGAATAGATGTCTGTATAGTAAGCTTGTACCCAGTAACCTTGCTGAATTTATTGTTTTTGATAGTTTTTTAGTGAATTTTTTGTGATTTTCTATATACAGGATTATGTCATCTGCAAATAGGGATGATTTTACTTCTTTTCCAGTGTAGGTGTCTTTTAATGATTTATTTTATTTTTCTTCTCTAATCACTCTGCCTGGGATCTTCAGCACAGTGTGTCATAGAAGTAGCAGAAATGAACATCCTTGTTTTGTTCCTGATCTTAGAGGGAATGCATTAAATCTTCACCACTAACATGTTAGCTATGGGCTTTTCATAGATGCCCTTTATCAGTTTTGGAAGTTTCCTTATATTCCTAGTTTGTTGAGTCTTTTTATCATAAAAGAATGCTGTATTTTGTCAAATGCTTTTCAACATCTAATGAGATGATTTTGTCCTTTATTCTATTAATATGGTATATTAATTCATTGATTTTTCAGATATTAAACCCACCTTTCATTCCTATAATAAATCCCACTGTTCATGGTATATATAATTCTTTTAATATGTTTCTGTGCTTAGTTTGCTAGTTATTTTGTTGAGGATTTTAAATCCGTATTCATAAGAGATATTCTTGTGGTGTCTTTGTTTTTGATGTCAAGTTAATTCTGACCTCAGAATGAGTTCGGAAGTGTTCACTTTTCTTCTGTCTTCTAGAGCAGTTTGTGAATAATTGATAATGATTTTTATTAAATATTTGGTAGAATTCACCAGATTCTTCTCACCTAGCCTTTTTTCTTTGTGGGTAGTTCTTAAATTACTAATTAATTTTCCTTTCTCTCATTCTCATTCCTTATAAATCTATTCAGATTTTTAAATTTCTTCTTGAGTTAGTTTTGGTAGTTTATGTCTTTTGATGAATTTGTCCATTTCATCTCAGTATTTAATTTGTTGGTATGCAGTTGTTGATAGTGTTACTTGAAATACTTTTTATTTCTGTAAGTAGAGCTATCCATAGATTTCTAACTAGTAAATAGTTACTTCATCTTTCAAAGAACTTAACCCTTAAATTTGGGGGTCTTTCTGGGGATAAGAACACAAAGAAACAGAAAAGCAGAGAGTTACTGAGTCCCTTATTGTTATTGTGAACAGTAAGTAAGCACGAACAACATCAGTTCCTGCCTGGCACAGAATATGGAGATCGAGCCTTGGGGGGGAAATGTTAGGAGTGGGTAGCCTGCTCTTTAGTTCTGTCCAAAGAAATATCGCTGGGTCAAGAAATCCCTTTCCCTGCAATTTGTGGGCTTCCTATAACCTTGAACAAAAACACTTGACCTAATTGTCCAACTTTCCGTTTGAGAGTAGAGATAACACCACCACATGCAAAACTACCAGGTATTCATTTTTCATTGTAGTGTCTCAGCAATTCTTTAGAAACCTTATATAGGTCAGATCTCCATATACCGAACTCCAAAGGCTGACTACATTTTTGGATGGTATATTTTCCCCTTTTTAAAAAAAATTATATTTTATTGATTTTTTTTACAGAGAGGAAGGGAGAGGGATAGAGAGTTAGAAACATTGATCAGCTGCCTCCTGCACACTTCCCACTGGGGATGTGCCCACAACCAAGGTACATGCCCTGACCAGAGTTGAACCTGGGACCCTTGAGTCCACAGGCCGAAGCTCTATCCACTGAGCCAAACCAGTTAGGGCTTTCCCCTTGTTTTTGAGTTTCTCTCATTTTTACAGATTTCCCCATTTATAAATTGTTTATTTTTTTAAATGTAAAGTCTTGAGTGCAGGGAAATTTCAAACTAAAATAGTATAGTACATACCCAGGCAGCACGCAGGATTCCTAAGTATGAAATCCCTAAGCAGGGATGAGAACATTGTCATTTGTGAAAAGGCAGAGGACAAAAGATTTCTGAGTTCAGGATCCCACTCGGACAAATGCATTTCCATCCCAGCACTGTTTTTACCCTTTGGCCCAAAGTCACTGTTCATGTATAATTTTTCTTTTTCATGAAAACCTTTCTATCTCTCAATAAAACAGTTAGATTCCCATTATAGGCATTTATTATAAAAGCACTTTGGGAAGGCTATTTACTGCTCAACTAAAAGATAAATTGTTAAAATTAAGTGATATGAGACATTAAATGGAAATAAATGTTCAATTTACTAAGAGTTTAAAACATTGTAGATGGTGTTTTATTGTAGATGTTGTGGACAAACCATTAGTATATATGCTTTTTGGAAATATACTGTATTTTGAAAGAGAAGCTCATGTGTGAAAAGAGAAAGGTCACTTAAATAGAGCTGTCAGCATCCAGGGGAAAAAAAGCCTGCCTGTGCCGTCGTTATGGAACTCAGCAGTGTACAGGCCAAATTATTGGTTGCAAACGCTATAAACAATGGCATTTCGCACATGGAAAGGCGATTTAAGTCCTAGAGTTGCCTGCCAAGGAAGCTGCTCCCTAGAGAAAGACTGGCAGCATGGTTATGGGACCGGCAGGGTCACCTTGTATTTTCTACTTGGAAAAGGAGAAGGGAGGAGGTTAGCAGGAAACTCGGAAAGTCATCTCTTCTGTTGAAGGGAGGCAAGGACAGATCATTCTCTTTAGTTCCCCTACCTTTTATTTGAAAACATGTAAACCTTCACAAAAAGAAGTTGTAAGGCCTGGCCGGCATGCCTTGGTGGTTGAGTGTCAACTTTTGAACCAGGAGGTCACGGTTCCATTCCCTCTCAGGGCACATGCCCAGGTTACAGGCTCTATCCACAGTGTGGGTGTGCAAGAGGCAGCCGATCAATGATTCTCTGTCATCATTGGTGCTTCTGCTCTCTCCCCCTCTCCTCTCCTCTCTAAAATCAATAAAAATATATATTTTTTAAAACACTGTAAGAAGTACAATCTGTATACTTTCACCTGGTGTCACCAGTAAAAACCACATTAGCTTTCTCTTACCCTCTCCTACACCACACAATCACACAGAAAGTCAGGTGGAATGCCCTGGGTGGTGTGGTTCAGTGGTTGGGCATCATCCCAGGCACCAAAAGGTGCTGACTTGATTCCCAGTCAGGGCACGTGCCTGGGTTACAGGCTCAATCCCCGGTAGGGGGCGTACAGGAGGCAGCTAAGCTATGTTTCGCTCTCACATCAATATTTCTCTCTCTCCTTTCCTTCCTCTCTCTCTAAAAATCAATTAAAATACACACACACACACACACACACACATACACACAGTGGGGCCTTGACTTACAAGTTTAATTCATTCCGTAATGGAGCTCGTAACTCAAATTACTCGTATGTCAAATCACTGTGACATTCACTGCGCCAACTAGCGGTGGGGTATCTGAAACTGGCTCGTACATAACCCGAATTTTAGCTCGCAACTCAAAGCAAAAAGTCGGCCGAGAGCGAGCTCATATCTCGAAAAAACTCGTTAGTCGGGACCCTCGTAAGTCAAGGCCCCACTGTGTATATATTTATATTTTAAAGAAAGGCAGAAGCATTACAGTATTTCACCTGTAAATACTGCAGCATCTATTTTCTAAGAAGACAGTCTTACCTTAACCACATTATTATCACATCAAAGAAATTTTCAGTTGATACAATATCATCTAACGTACAGTCCCTATTAATGTCTCCCCCAGTTGTCCCAATAATGTCCTATTAGCTTTTTTTTTT
>NW_006282203.1:30970-39512 GCF_000327345.1 Myotis davidii
CCATTGCTTCTCAACAACCCTCTCCCCATGGTTTTAGCATCCATGAACCTTGTATCAGCAGGGGCTGCGAAATGGTGCTTACCTAATGCTGCTTTCACATCTATATTGATTAGCTGGCTTTCTGCCCTAAAGTAGAGCTTTCCCTCCTTCCCTTCTTTTTTGTCTTACTATGGGCTCAAATTCTTTTTATTCAATATGTGACAGTTCATTGTTGTCATTTTTCTCTTCGATACTCAAATTTTTCAAAGTTGACGAATGGAAGTCCCTTCAAACCAGCTTCTATATCATTTGCCATGTCTCCATTCTTCTTCTGCTTTTGATCCCCTGACAAATATGTCCTGGAAAATACTCCCTATCAGTTCCTTGAGAGCATCCTCCTCCTTTTTATGGCTGCATCGTATTCCAAATGTTGTGTGAATATATCATAGTTTATTCAGCCAATGCCCTTGAGAATCACGCTTAAGTTGTTACCAGTATTTTTCTCACACAAGTAATGCTGCTGCTTTGATGTTTGTATACATGAGCCTATTCCCTTATGATAGTATAAGGATTCAAATAAAGAGAAACACTCTGGAAATATGGAGTTAAAAGTGAAAGTATCCCTTTATACTCCCTCCCACCCCACCCCTGAATACCTGCTCTCCTCTCTCAAACTATTGACACTTTGTTCTGCCTCAAACTTTATTTTGTTGTAGTTGATGATGGTTTTTCTTTATTCTTCCACTAGAGGCCCAGTGCACAAAATGTGTGCACAGGTAGGGTCCCTAGGTCTGGCCAGAGATCAGAGCTGATCAGGGCCTTCTGGCTGCCGGCCAGGGCCTTCCTTCGTTCTGCGCCACCTCCTGGTGGTCAGCACACATCATAGTGAGCGATCCAACTCCCGGTCTCCCAGTTGAACTACCGAGAGGACACTTTGCATGTTAGCCTTTTATATACATAGATATTGAGTATGTAAACAAACACACACTGTTTATTTTATGAAAGTGTGATCATACTATAATATATGAATGGCGTTTTTACTTTGTGTCTTAGATACTGTTTCATGTCTATATGTATTGAGTTACTTCATTCTTTGTAGTAGCTGTAGACAGTGATAGTTCATAATACAGATTCACCATAATTTATTTAATCATTCTCCTACTGATATTTAAGTTGTTTCTAGTTTTTCAGAATTATAGATAACACAGTTAATAAGCTGGAATGTGTCTTTGCATATGCTCAAGTATTTCTATAGAATAGATCCCACAAAGTAGACTGGTTAACTATCATTGAGTCACTCTTCTGCAGTATCTCCTTCACATTCTTCTTTACCAAGTATTAGCAGTATATTTTGTATTTGCCAATCTGGTGGATAAAAAAAAGAATGATAGCTGTTGTTGTTTTAATATATTTTTATTGATTTCAGGAAGGAAGGGAGTGAGATAGAAACATCAGTGATGAGAGAGGATCATTGATTGGCTGCCTCATGCACACCCCCCCCATTGGGGATCAAATCCACAAACTGGGCATGTGCCCTTGACCAGAATCGAACCTGGGATCCTTCAGTTCGCAGGCTGACACTCTATCCACTGAGCCAAACCAGCTAGGGCAGTACCATACTCTTTTAATGAATATTTTGATAGTTAGATGAGAAAGTCCCTTGTTCTTTTTCAAATATTTTTCTTCTAGGCATATTTGAGGGTGAGGGAGAAAATCAACTTTATCCATTTATGTTTTCCCAGCCATGTATGAGAATGTGCCTTTTCCCAGGTCTGGGAGTTTGGAGTCAAGGTTGAAACTTAAATAAATCTAGAAAAATTAAAGATCATTTGATCTTCTGACCTGGGAGAAATCTGATAGGTTTTGTAACACTGTTAAGTATTACCCAAGTGTGTGTTTAATGAGCTTTTAGCTCATTTCCCTTCTTCTCGGTATAACTCTCTACAGTTTGCCTTTTAACCCCTTTGACAGCCCCATAATTTCATACCGCACCACCTGTGTACATCTTCTCCCCTCTTCTGGCATTTCTTCCCGTTCTCCTCCACCCAAAAAACTTTCTATCTTGGAAAATGTTATTTGTTCCTTAAAAAATCCAGTTTAGATATGACCTTTTCTGGGGGGTTTTCCATGCCAATGATAAGAAGATTGGTGCAACCTTTGTGCTTCATATAGTTTATTTCTGTAATATCATTGTCAAACTTTGAGCTGAGTCAGGACATATATGCCATATACGTTTTTTTCAAACATTTAAAAAATATATATTTATTGATTTCAGAGAGGAAGGGAGAGGGAGAGAGAGATAGAAACATCAATGATGAGAGAGAATCATTGATTGGCTGCCTCCTGCACGCCCCCTACTGGGGATCGAGCCCGCAACCCCGGGCATGTGCCCTTGACCGGAATCGAACCTGGTCTTTGGTCTGCAGGCTGACTCTCTATCCACTGAGCCAAACCAGCCAGGGTTCAAACATTTTTTAAAAAGAACAAAATATCCCTGTCTTTAGGAGTTAACCAGGGAATGAAAGAGAAAGCTAGAAGAAAAATAGATATGAAAGCAGATGTCAGGTGGATTTTTTAAGTCACTAACAGAATTTTTATATCATTTTTTTCTCCCAACCTGGCCAGGTTTAGATTTTATGCTCTCAATGTGCTTGTATGAAATTGAGACATTCATTTTGGCCCAGGAAGGAATTCTACATGGGCTGTGGCACAAGCAAAGGCACAGAGATAGGACTAAATGGGTCATTATCGTGGGAGTTTCAGAGGTGGAAGGGAAAATACCAAGAAACGGGATCAGTGTGGGGAGTCGTAGCTTCCTGTAAGTGGAGCTGAGTCATACGGAACAGAAGTTCTGAATCTTTCCTTTTCTCCTAGTACTGGATGAACGAGTACACCTCCTCCATTGGGATTGGAGTTTTTCATTCAGGAATTGAAGTGTATGGCAGAGGTAAGTGTACACACGGTCTCAGTACACTTTCTGAAGGTTTTTTTCTTTAAAGGATTGCTTCCTTTTCATTTTTTAACTGCTTCCATAACTTTCTATTGCAGAAAAGGAGATCATTTTCCATATTTACTTATATCATGTTTTGAGGAAATGCCTAAGTTGAATGTATTGGGGGAGAAAGTACCAAAGTACATGAGTGTACGTTCATTTAGTTATCTTTTATTCTGACCTAGAGGCCCAGTGCACGAGTTCATGCACAAGCAGGGTCCCTTGGCCTGGCTGAGGATCGGGGCCTATGGGAGGGCCTGGCAGGCCAGGGAAGAGACTGCGAGAGGTTGGCTGGCCGGGGCAGAGGGACCGCAGGAGGTTGGCTGTGGAAGCACACTGACCACCACCTGGGGGCAGCTCCTGCATTGAGCATCTGCCCTTCTTGGTCAGTGCATATAATAGCAACCAGTCAACCAGTTGTTCGGTCATTCAGTCACTTAGGGGCCTATGGGAGGGCCTGGCTGGCCAGGGGAGAGACTGCGGGAGGTTGGCTGGCCGGGGCAGAGGGACCACAGGAGGTTGGCTGTGGAAGCACACTGACCACCACCTGGGGGCAGCTCCTGCATTGAGCATCTGCCCTTCTTGGTCAGTGCATATAATAGCAACCAGTCAACCAGTTGTTCGGTCATTCAGTCACTTAGGCTTTTACTTGGTCAGTGCACGTAATAGCAACCAGTCAACCGGTTGTTCGGTCATTCAGTCACTTAGGCTTTTATGTATATAGATACTATGTCTTAAAAAAAAAAAAAGCAATCATTGTTATACCACAGCAATCATTTTGGTTGGAGAAGGGTTGGTTCTAGCGAGTGCCACACTTGAAATACCAGTTTCCCGAGGGAATTTCAGTGATTTGTGTTTGTGGACCTACAAGTGTGTTGTTCTAAACTTTTAAAATATCACTGAGCAAACTCTGCCTTGATTACACCCAGCTTCTTGGGGAACGATGGTCTTGGTCATTCATTAACGCAGCTCTTTTCATTCTTTATTACCTTTATCCTGGCAAGCACGCTGGGGCCTCACACCTAGCAGCTCTGCTCTCAGCAGCTTGGCCCTTTGTTCTCAGTCCCACCCTCGGTGAGGATAATTGACTCGTGAGCAAGTGTGAGCAGTAATAGTGTGCGTCAGACAGACCACATTGCCAGTTTGTCAGGGCTGTAATAATATATGAGCTTGAATCATAAACTCACCCTACAGCAGAAACGCCTTGCAAGGCTTCGGCTAGGCGGGCTTTGTGACCTCTTTGAATGTGTTCCTGCATTTACTCAAAAAAGGCTACCTACACACCAGCTTAGCTGTTACGAAGAAAAGGCTCGTTTAGTAACTGTGTCAGTACGGTGCTAGGAATGTCCCTTTCTCACGCTGCACATTGCCGGTGCGTCCCCGCGGGGTGCCGCGTATTGAACGTGGGCCCTGCAGGTCTGCGGTGGCAGCTCCAGTGTACTTGAAAGGCTGCGTCTACCTTCAGTGCTGGAGCATTGCTGGAGGGGAAGCGGGGGTGCATTATAGTGTGGGGTTTGCTCCCTTGTTTGACTTGGCTTTTGCCAAAGTTGTGTGTGTGTTCCTTTTCATCTGAATTGCGTGGTGTGTTAGTTTAAAGTGCCATCAAGTCTTGAACCACAGGCCTGTGCTCCTGGAAGGTACATACATAAGAGCCACTTTTCAGATGAAGAACCCAAACCTGCTGACAGCCATGCTGCGAATCAGCCATAAACCCAGGAGGAACCCAAGTGTTCTTAAGCACCAGTCCATTGCTCTTTCATCGGCCTAATCGCTGCTCCCTTTCATGAAACGATGTAGGGGTCATTAGAATCATGGTTGGAAACATCCACATAAGCTTAGCAACGCTAGGGCAAAATACTATACGGGGGTGGCAAAGGGGCGGGGCGCAAAGTAGGTTTACGTATGGAAACAATACAGTAACTAATGATTCATACACACTGCTGTGAACCTACTTTTGTTCCACGCTCTATATTCCTGAAAGTGAATCTTAAACAGGAGAATAAATGGCTCTGTGACTCTTCTGACTGCAGTTGAGAAAGTTAAAAATCCAAATACAGTCTTCCCATGGCCAACCCGATTACCCACGGGGTTTTATAAAACCTGTCACTAAAAATGTTTTAATGTATATTTCAGTGTTGAGTGTGAGACACCTTTTTGTTATCTACATCATTGCTTTTTTCTGAAAGATCTGAATCAAAGGTAAACTTTGTGTCTGCCAGTTCTTTCCCGTGCTCTGTTCTAAGATCTTTTAAGGTTAGCTTTTTTATTTTTTTTTAATATATTTTATTGATTTTTTACAGAGAGGAAGGGAGAGAGAGATAGAGAGCTAGAAACATCGATGAGAGAGAAACATCGATCAGCTGCCTCCTGCACATCTCCTACGGGGATGTGCCGGCAACTCAGGTACATGCCCTCAACCGGAATCGAACCTGGGACCCTTCAGTCCACAGGCCGACGCTCTATCCACTGAGCCAAACCAGTTTCGGCTTAAGGTTAGCTTTAATAAATAGTAGTGATGAGATCAATGTAAACATGTGTGTAGAAGTCTTTCAATAAGCCGCTAAGATTTGCCACGTAAATGCCTGAGTGTCTCACAGCAGAAGTGCAGACAGGAACTTGCGCTCCTCCTGACTGGAGCCGTCCCCATGTTCATCTGGGGAGAGTTGGCATCGCTGAGCCTGGCGGGCGGCCTGTGGTGCAGGGGACTCCCTCCCGCGGCAGCGTGTGCGGCAGCGTGGGGGAGGGCTGTACATAGTAACTGGGCAGTTTATTTCCTCTTGAATGGGGGAATTGAATTCCGTTTTTCAGGTTTGCTAATGTTTCAAAGATAAACCAAGAGTCTTCAGCCAGGAATCATGAAAACTCATTGTTTTTTGTTTTTTATTGATTTTGCAGCGGAAGGGAAAGGGGGAGAGAGAGAGAAAAATCAATGATGAGAGAGAATCATTGATCGGCTGCCTCTTGCATGCCCCACACTGGGGATCAAGCCCACAACCGAGCATGTGCCCTGACCGGGAAATCAAACTGTGACCTCCTGGTTCATAGGTCGACGCTCAACCACTGAGCCACGCCGGCCGGGCCAAAACTCGTTATTAGACAGATTTTTCAGTAAAGTACACTTTTGACTTTTGATCACATTGTGCTGAGTGAACTGACCTCTCATTAGTGTGGCAGGCTCGATCGCAGAGGCTGTATTTACGTCGGAGTGTTAGTCACCCTCCTCTTGCCAGTAAAATCAAAGTATTACTTGTGACTCTCTTTCATTATTAGAGTTTCAGGCCTTTGGTGGCAACTGTCCTGTACAAGTAATAGCTAAATGAGATGTTTGTGAAAGCATTAGTAAACTGAAACATATTTAGGTGGTATTGTTATCACTTACTAAAGCCAATTCAGCATTCTGTTTATGTGTTGTGTGATGAATACTAAAAATCATGAGTTTTCTCTTTTCAGAATTTGCTTATGGTGGCCATCCTTACCCCTTTTCTGGAATATTTGAAATTTCCCCAGGAAAAGCTTCTGAACTAGGAGAGACGTTTAAATTTAAGTAAGTCGGGAGGATTTTTTACACTGTTCAGTGCCAGCGCTTGTTTTCAGGCACACAGGAGGCCTCCTGCGGGCTGACATGTAGGAAGGTAACGTGTAACGCTGCTTTAGCTGCTGACATTTCCCGTTCAGTCTCAGGAGTTGTGTGAAGAAGGGGGTGGCCAGATGCAGCGCCTGGACAGCCTGGTCCCATGCTTTTCTCAGGACCGTGGAGTCACTCCTCACTCTCAGCTGTTCTGACTGGTCTGACTCCAGCTCCAGCTCGGCTTTAGAAAATGTTCACACCTAATCATTGCGTCTCCTCAGTGTCCTGTTCGGGGGAGATGGAGGAGAGCTTTATTGTAACCTGCCTAACAGCACCAACAGTCTCTTCACTGTCCCGATGAAAGGGACACTGTTTATAAATTTCAAACAATTGATTAGCCGGGAAGCTATTGCTAAGGTCATCAACCTGAAGTGTGTGGATCTGAGTGTATCCTGGAGCCTCATGAGTGGTAAACAGCACTGGAAACTGAATGCTGACCGTCAGATTCCCATCCCTTAATTAAGGTTTGGTTTAAAGGGATGTTTACAATCTTCGTTTCAGGAAGCTTCAGAGAAACTTCTGGGCATGTTATAGTTAACTCGCCAAAAAGAGTGAAAAATAGTGAAATGAGGTTATGCCATGGAAATCCAGTGTAGGGCTGCACGTGCCATCACACCCATGTTCGTGGCTCCTTCCGCCTATGGCTGGTTGGAAACATTTCCCGCAGGAACACTGTAGAAAGCCGTCCTGAATCTATTCCGTAGGCCTCCTTAGGTGGGGTTTCCCAATATGTTTAGCTTCCTTGGTTGCCCTACTTGCTCTAAAATCCTCCAATAGTGTCTGTTACATTTCCAGGGTGGTAGCTGGGTGAGGGAGTGGGTTATGGCCAGCGTTTAGGTCAAGGGCAGTTAGGCATGGAGTTGGTTCTCTAACAGTGTGACCACTTATACACAGTTGTAAAACACGGTGATGTTGCATTTTTAATGTCAGGGCATATTGTTTTATAAAGAAACTGACTGACTTTGCATTGGGATTATTCAGAAGTAGTGTGTGCAAGAGTTTATTGCAGAAAAGTAGAAACGAAAATAATTGGCATTTTTAAAGTATCTCATTTATCTTTAGTCTTATTACAGAAACCTGCTTTGTTACCTCACCACGCTATTCCTGGAAATATCAGATCTTTAACACTAGATTGCCCAAGGAAGTTATTTTGACTGCTTTTTAATTTCAGTTAGAAAAACAATGATGTATATAATGACAGAATGTCTTAGAATTTTGTGACTTTTTATACAACATATAAATGCGTTTATTAATAATTGTAGTTACCTCCCCCTCCTTCATTTCCGGTATATATATATGTGTTATACCTATATTGCCCGAAAGCAGTCATTTTGACTGCTTGGGGGGGAAATTTTTAAAAAAGTGCATAGAAGAAGAAGGCCGCCGAATTTTGAGGAACGATTGGACAACAACATTACCGGAAATACATGCATTTATTGGGATTTTATATGCTCGTGGAGCCTACGAGGCAAAAAATTTAAAACTCAGTTATTTATGGTCAGCAAAGTAGGGTCCCGAATTTTTTAGAAAAACTATGGCCAGAGCAAAGTTCAAGCAAATCCTACGATTTATTCGTTTTGATAAAAGAACCAAAAGAAGTAGGCACCTACAAATAAATAAGTTTGCCTTGGTTTCGGAAATATGGGACAAGTTCATTGAAAATAGTCAAGCTTGCTATCAACCAGGGCAAAATGTAACAGTTGACGAGCAATTATTTCCGTCAAAAGCCAGGTGCAGGTTTACACAGTATATGCCTAATAAACCCAACAAATTTGGCATCAAATTCTGGCTTGCATCAGATGTTAGTAGCAAATATGTTTTGAATGGTTTTCCTTATTTGGGGAAAGATGAACAACAACCATCATCAATGCTTCTCAGTGAACATGTTGTTCTGAAACTTGTCGAGCCATATACAGGCTGTGGAAGAAATGTTATGAACAATA
>NW_006282203.1:39573-45335 GCF_000327345.1 Myotis davidii
ACTGGGGATGTGCGCGCAATCCAGGTACATGCCCTTGACTGGAATCGAACCTGGGACCTTTCAGTCCGCAGGCCGATGCTCTATCCACTGAGCCAAACTGGTTTCGGCGATGTTATTCGCATCTTTATGCAGTGATACTTGTTCTAATAAGTTGTTTATTTCTTTTGTGCCCTAAATTCATGAAAGAAATGCCGAATAACTTGTTATATAACTGTAAATAATATAAAAAATATTAAAAATTAATTTTAAACAAATTTCTTTACACATTAGTTATTCTTTCACAATGCAGTCATTTTGACTGCTTTTGGGCAATATAGGTATATACTAAATTTCGGTCTTTCTAGTGTTAAACATGCTTTTTATAAAGACATAAGCCTCACACAGCTGTGTTTTTCTCTTTTCTTTAAGAGAATCTGTTGTTTTAGGGAGCACGGACTTCCTAGAAGATGAGATAGAAAAGATTGTAGAGGAACTGGGAAAGGAATACAAAGGCAATGCCTACCACTTAATGCACAAAAACTGCAATCACTTTTCTTCAGCTTTATCAGAGGTAAGTTACATTTTATCCTAAAAGTTCTTCAAGTGATAACATTTCCTAGTACACTCACTGTCCCACTGCATGTAACTGATTCGTCCTTGCTGGTTCTTCGTGTTGTATAAAGTAGGTATTGCATCTCTCTCTCCTGTCTGCATGACCGTTCTAACATGGTAACTTAGTGTCACACAGCTTGGAATTGTGATTCTGTTTGCTGTGGGTACAGAGCGAGTACAGTGGTTGTCTCTTATTCTAACTCATGTTATTACCGCCCGAAACTCCGCTGTAAAGAAGCGAATGCCTGAGCGACTGCTGCTTTCCAGCCACTCGCATTTCTCTTGCCCTAAGTTTTCGTTGCCAACTTGAGTTTTCTTCCCTGGCTCCTACTTATTCATAAGTCATTCACTTTTCCTGTCTTGGAATCTTACTCTGCCAGCTTCTCACGCAGGCACTTACTGTCCTTCCTAATTCTTGAATCCCAGGCGACCAAAACTAGATCAGAATTACAGGACCTTGAAAAAGAAAATGGAAGGAAGAAAACAAAGGATGCTCAGATAAGGTCTAGAGAATTAAATAGCGCTTGGGACAGCTACCCAACTCGCTGGCCTGGGGCAGCCGGGTACGGAGGTGGAGGAGAGTGTTCCAGAGGCTGTGAGCTGCAAGGAGGCCGCCCTGACCCCTGCAGGCATGCGTGGCCCTGGCTCTGTCCACCTCCCTCCCGGCTCCCGTGGCATCGCGGCCAGCAGGACTGTAGCGGACTGTTGCGGGGCTTCTCCAAGTATGTTTCACGGACGTCGCACCCCACATAGGAGTCTGTGAGAGGGGCATCGCCTCTGCCCCACGACAGATGGGCCGAGTCCCATCTTCACTGCAACACGGTCCCCAGGTGCTTCCTGTGAACATAGAAGTTGGAGAAGCATCTCCAGTCCTGTGGACGCATCGATGCCACAGGGGTGACCTGGGGGATCTTCAGGGCAGGAGGAAGGTGGCTCAGGGCTTTCTTGAGACTCGCATGACATTGTAAGGATGCAAACACGGGTGCTGACAGCTCACGGGCTGTGTCTTAGGCCAGTCCAGTTACTGCGCAGGGGTCGGGACACAGGCAGCTTCAGGAAGCATGTGGGTACACAAGGGGGGGCAGTGGTCTCGGGGTGTGTCACACGGACCAGTGCTCACAGTCCCACTCCCGGGGCCGACCTTCAGCCACGCAGCTAGCCCTTAGCGTGTCTCGGTGTGAAAGGTCATACCTGCTTTTAGAGTGGCAGGTGGCAGTGGTATCAGAGGCCAGTCACCATCAGGCATCGGCTAACCCTTAGGGAGGAAGGTTACAGTGCGTAATGACAGGTGTACACACCTGCTAATTCGGGGACATAAACTGCTTGAGACCGCTTTCCCAGGTCATCGTCAGAAGAGGTGGCTGGCCCTCTAGCTCGATGGCCATCATCTGGGACATGACTGGAGGCAGAAATGCTGAGGGGCCTTGGAACACGGCCTCAGTCAAGCCCAGTGTGGTCTGCAGGAGGAAGAGAACAGTAAAGAGCGAAGTTCATTTTATGAAAGACCCACTTCTCAAGGTGAAACAGGAAAGGGGCCCGGGAGGAGCCTCCGGGCCCTCGTCTGTCTGTCGTCCCTGGTGGCCTCCAGCCCCAGAGCCAGGCTTCCTCGCCCCGGGAGATGCTGCTTTCTGGGCCAGCGTGAGCTGCTGGGAAGACGGGGCCAGTGAGAGCCAGGAGAAACGGGCGCTAGAGATGGAGGGCGGGGAGAATTCACAGAGGAACATACCCGAGACTGACAGCCCTCCCCCGGCCCGAGGCGTCTCTGCCCTCCGGTAACCCCTGTGGTGGTCAGTCCTCCCACGTGTGTCTCAAAGCAGTTGCAAGGACCAAAGAGAGGAAGAAGCCAGGTTTTACAGGCATGAAAAGCGAGCAGCTTGACGGCTCCTCAGGAAGGAAGGAAGGAGCTGACAGTAGGGACCAGGCCCCCAGCTAGGGAGCTGCTTGTCCTCAGAGGCTGCCTGACCTCCCTCCTCCCTCCACCCTCCACGCAGGTCACCTCTCACCTAACACCCCTCTTCCTCCTCCAGATTCTCTGTGGGAAAGAGATTCCTCGCTGGATCAACCGCCTTGCCTACTTCAGCTCCTGTATCCCCTTTCTGCAGAGTTGCCTCCCGAAGGAGTGGCTCACGCCCGCAGCCCTGCAGTCCAGTGTGAGCCAGGAGCTCCAGGGCGAACTGGAGGAGGCCGAGGATGCTGTCGCCTCGGCCGCCACGGCCGCCGGCTCCCGGCCCGGGCGCCACACTAAACTCTAAAGGTCTCCAAAGCCACACGCAGCACTGTCCGGCGGTTGAGTGTCACTAGCGAGAAGTGAGGAGGAAGCGTCCTGTGACGCGAATGCACAGCTGGCTCTCCCATCCCGTCTCACAGCTCAGGATTCCATTTGTACAACCAGCCACGCGGCGCAGGGGGAACTGCGTGAGCGCCCTCTGGTTTTTTACCCACTTGTAAATGCAGGTTTTCTTCTGTTTTCTACGACTCTGTTAAGTTATGTTTACAGTATTTTGTATCGCTGTTTACAGACCTTGCATGGACTCCTGCCACCATAAAAGGAAAATCTCCATGTCTTCACTGTCAGGCAGGCAATCTCTGTACACTTCCGACAATTGCCAGCTCTGGCGTCAATCATAGGCACACACAGAGACCAGCGGCCGTGGGCATCGCCTGCTTGAGACTGAGGTTTGTGTGTTTCTGTGGAGGTTTTGGCACAGGAGGCAGAGAGCGGAGGAGCACACACAGCCGAGGGCTGGGGGCCTGGTCTGCTGAGAGGGAGCCCCTCCGCCTCCTCCCTCCCTCCCTCCCTCCGGGCGGCACAGCTCCCCTGGTTCCTCCCAACACCCTCCCCAGCGGAGGCACGCGCCTCGCCTCTGTCCGGCTGGCTTTGCTGCCTCTGACTGGAACTAAGATGTTTTTTGTTAAAGTAACTGACAAGTGGTTTTGCACACGTGTTGGGAGCTTCATTTTTCTTTAACACGCTGACGGCCTCCCTGCACAGGAGTTTGTGGGCGAGTAGGGACATCCTAAACGGTAGCCTTCCGAGCAGCAGGACGAGTTGACGTTCAACTGCGTGTAGCTATCCAGGCTGCCTTTATACTAGACCTTGAAAACAGGTTAAAGCAACACACTCCAAAAAGCTGATTCTTGGATGTTTCAGGCGATTTAGTACCACATCAGGGAGAGTAAGTTGTTAGTTTGTTATGGGAGTAGTTTCGTCTCATTGACCTCTCGTTTGAAGTCACACTTGTGTATCTTTAAGTTCCTTTTTTTCTGTTCTCTCAAATGTATGTCTCTTACGTCACACTCTCTAAGGATGGAACTGTCACACAGATAAGTCCTCATTAGCAAGGAATCTGTCAGCTCGAGTCTACTCCCCGTTTGGCCCCTGGATGTAAGAGCCACGTCATTACATGTCACATTCAATTTTTCTGCCTTAAGAATGAATGTCCTACGTAAGACTGGATGCCGTATATACCGTACCCAAGGCAGTGACTTCCACTTTCTACACGTTGTTAGTTTAAAGTCATCTCTTATTTCAGCGTCTAGACTGGATTGTTAGTGCTACTACTCTTTGTAAAGATACATATCTTTCAGTAAACTACATTTTTAACTTTTCCATAAGCTGATTTTGATTCATTTTATCAACTTAAGCACACCCCCTTCATAGGGAAAATAAACCTCGAGTGCTAAGCATTGACCTGAGGAAAAGGAAGCCACGTAACGTACTTACGCTTTTGGCTGCTTCTGGGAGGAAAGCCGTCACGGTCACTCCCACTCTTGGGCACAGAGCACTTGATACAAGAGCTGTGGCAGGAGGAATGTTGGAGTTTCATGGAAAGGCGACTTGGTTCAGGTCTAACAGGTTAGAATAAAACACTAAGAGTCAAGCAGTGGATTTGTTCATTGAACCAAGAGTCCTGTCCCCACACCCAGGTAGGGGAAGCCCGCGGTGCATTTCCTTGGGCCTTCTAACTCATTCAGACTCACGGGGCTCACTCCAGGCTAGTGGCCAGCACCGGGCCCTTCCCATCCGCTCGTCCAGAGCCCAGCACACAAGCGACTATTATTTTGTTGTATTTACTTTAATCTGCAGCCGTTGGAGTTTAAGAACAGTCAAGGGCCCTAGCTCCAGAAGTACAGGTGGCTCAAGGCTGGTCATAGTAACAGTCAGGTGGAATTCTGGACGGGAGGTGATCACGATCTAATTGGACTCAAGGTTGAGAAGTCAAGGTCTTTACTTTTGAGAATCCATGGGAGCCGGTTCCTCCTCTACAGCCCAGCGTGCGCCTGGGTTTATTAACTGGCACTTACCGCCTTTCCTCGCCCTGGGCGGGGAGGGATCGTGCTCCCCACCTGACCTGGTTAGACATCTGGCCATGGAGATGCTGAGAGGATGGAGGCCGAGTGAGCCCGTCTCCTGGTCCGCGGGCCAGTAACAGCGATGTAGGGTCAGAGGCTGCCGGGTTCTGCCGGTTCCCGCCCAGGGGTGTTTTCTCCTTCAGGGGTTCTCCTTCAGGGGCCTGAGCGTCGGGGTGTGGCCTGTGGAGTCCAGGGGGGGTGGTGCCTGGGATCCAGCCCACGCGCTCCGCCCACTGCAATAGCGTTACCTTCACCAGCACCGGCACCGAGCAGGGTCCTGGGTCCACCCGCGGGTAGCACCACTCCCGCTTCCGATTCTGTTCTGTCTGACGTTCCGGCGGTGGGTTCGGCGGGGAGGGCGGGGCTTGTGCCGCAGCGGCGCCCCCCCCCTGCGTGGAGCTCGTTAGTGGACGGTCCGCCGGGTCCGGAGGCGTCTCCACGGGCGGAAAGCTGTCCGGCTGTTGTCTTCATGACCCTGAAGATGGTTTCTTGTGACGTTGAATGCACATGTACTGTCATTCATAGTGTTTCTATACCAACACCAGGAGTCTTCACTTTTGCTACCTTGATACAGCACTGGGCTATCATGTTAACATTGAAATACATCAATTTATTAAAAAATACTTTTGTAAGAAGTGTCTGGCGCGCTTTCTGACCTCCAGGCAGGGGCAGCTGTTAGGGGTTGGGATTGGGGTGGGCGGCTGCTTTCCAAACCCAAGGTGCCCACCTGCTCCAAAGACCCGGCCCGTCACAGCGGCTCCCGGGGAGCGGAGGCGAGGCCGGGAGGGGACACACCTGTCCCCACCCGCGGAATCCAG
>NW_006282203.1:45362-48908 GCF_000327345.1 Myotis davidii
CGCGCACCAAGGGCACTAGCCCCTCCCCCGCACCCACTCCCCCTCCCGGAGCCTGGGCGCCTGGGCCCCTCGTTTCCCACAACCCTGCTCCGCTGCTGAGCCCCCAACCTGACCCCTTCCTCCCGATTGGCCTTGTGCTCAGAGCTCCTGTGGTCAGAGCTCGGGCCCCCGCACTACGGGGTCAGCGGTTCACACAATTCCCTGTCAGAGGCGTGAGCAACTGGGTTTCAGGTTCAATCCCCCGGTCGGCCGCGAGCGGGAGGCAACCAATCGGTGTGCTCTCCCACCTCCCCTCCCCTAACACTCCCAAAAAATCAATGGGAAAATATCCTCAGATGAATTTGCTTATACAGAGCTGGTGTGTGTGTGTGTGTGTGTGTGTGTGTGTACTGATATGTCAACACAGACCCAGTGTGTGTGTGTGTGTGTGTACTGATGTGTCCACACAGACTCAGTGTGTGTGTGTGTGTGTGTGTGTACTGATATGTCAACACAGACCCAGTGTGTGTGTGTGTGTGTGTACTGATGTGTCCACACAGACTCAGTGTGTGTGTGTGTGTGTGTGTGTACTGATATGTCAACACAGACCCAGTGTGTGTGTGTGTGTGTGTACTGATGTGTCCACACAGACTCAGTGTGTGTGTGTGTGTGTGTGTGTACTGATATGTCAACACAGACCCAGTGTGTGTGTGTGTGTGTGTACTGATGTGTCCACACAGACTCAGTGTGTGTGTGTGTGTGTGTGTGTACTGATATGTCAACACAGACCCAGTGTGTGTGTGTGTGTGTGTACTGATGTGTCCACACAGACTCAGTGTGTGTGTGTGTGTGTGTGTGTACTGATATGTCAACACAGACCCAGTGTGTGTGTGTGTGTGTGTACTGATGTGTCCACACAGACTCAGTGTGTGTGTGTGTGTGTGTGTGTACTGATATGTCAACACAGACCCAGTGTGTGTGTGTGTGTGTGTACTGATGTGTCCACACAGACTCAGTGTGTGTGTGTGTGTGTGTGTGTACTGATATGTCAACACAGACCCAGTGTGTGTGTGTGTGTGTGTACTGATGTGTCCACACAGACTCAGTGTGTGTGTGTGTGTGTGTGTGTACTGATATGTCAACACAGACCCAGTGTGTGTGTGTGTGTGTGTACTGATGTGTCCACACAGACTCAGTGTGTGTGTGTGTGTGTGTGTGTACTGATATGTCAACACAGACCCAGTGTGTGTGTGTGTGTGTGTACTGATGTGTCCACACAGACTCAGTGTGTGTGTGTGTGTGTGTGTGTACTGATATGTCAACACAGACCCAGTGTGTGTGTGTGTGTGTGTACTGATGTGTCCACACAGACTCAGTGTGTGTGTGTGTGTGTGTGTGTACTGATATGTCAACACAGACCCAGTGTGTGTGTGTGTGTGTGTACTGATGTGTCCACACAGACTCAGTGTGTGTGTGTGTGTGTGTGTGTACTGATATGTCAACACAGACCCAGTGTGTGTGTGTGTGTGTGTACTGATGTGTCCACACAGACTCAGTGTGTGTGTGTGTGTGTGTGTGTACTGATATGTCAACACAGACCCAGTGTGTGTGTGTGTGTGTGTACTGATGTGTCCACACAGACTCAGTGTGTGTGTGTGTGTGTGTGTGTACTGATATGTCAACACAGACCCAGTGTGTGTGTGTGTGTGTGTACTGATGTGTCCACACAGACTCAGTGTGTGTGTGTGTGTGTGTGTGTACTGATATGTCAACACAGACCCAGTGTGTGTGTGTGTGTGTGTACTGATGTGTCCACACAGACTCAGTGTGTGTGTGTGTGTGTGTGTGTACTGATGTGTCCACACAGACCCAGGCACAGTCTACTCTAGAACCATTTCCTCCGCCTCCTGAAGAGTAAGCCATGGACGGTCAGCGAAAACAGAAAGCCACAGTTACATCCACATTGAGGATGAGAGAGAATTTAGTCTGTTTTAGCTTGGCTCTTTCTTAAGGAAAGAAACCCAGGAAACAGGAAATAGTTGGACCTGCTTACATGTTAATAGCACCTGCTCCGGGACTTGAGCGCTCGGCCATTGGTACTCTGTGGTCTCTCCTTTGGCCTCTTGGCGTCTGCCTCTCCCAGCAGAGGACCCCGGGGGCTGCCCTATGGGCAGCTGGCCCTCCACCAGCGGGTGCAGATGGGATTGGTTTCCTTGCAGGTGGGGCTGGCTAAGGCCCGTGCCTTTCTGGTGAGAACGCATCCCCTCTCAGCCCTATGGGATAACTTAGCTGCTTGGACACTCGCAGGAATAGAGGTTAGTGAAAGTACAAAATGCCCGGCCCAGCTACAGAGGCCCCGCTGCCTGCCTGTGCCCGGCTTGTCTGCTTTCCTGTGTCCGAAGCGCCTGCCCCACCACCGCAGTGAACTGAGCAACCCAGACCTCCACGGACCTCTTCCCCAGAGACCGACCCCAGGTCCAGGGCAAGGACCGACCGGGCGCCGGCAGCTCCCAGCCACCTCAGCAGCAGCAACAGCAGCGAGCGAGAGCGAGACCCGCGAGTCCCCACAAAGCAAAGGAGGCGACACTGACAGTGTCACACCTTGACTGTGACGGCTCTTCAGCGACTTCGAGCACCTCCACGTCCAACATTGCACTTTCACCCTCAGAAGCCTGAAGAGCCAGAGCCCCACTCGCAGGTTTTCACTGGAGAAGGAAGGAGCTAGGGCCACCCAGGAGTCTCCAGGATTCCTCTCCCTTCGCTCTTTTCCTCTGGGTCTGGTTTTTCAAACTCCCCCTCCCACCCAGAGCCTTAGTTCCAATGTTGCGTCACACGGATGGGCGAAGAGCTCAGCATCATCCTATATAATAAGCTATATAATAAAGGTAATGCGCAAACTGACCCAACGGGCAGAGCAGTCGCCATGACGCACACTGACCACCAGGGGGCAGACGCTCAGTGCAGGAGCTGCCCCCTGGTGGTCAGTGCGCTCCCACAGGGGGAGCTCTGCTCAGCCAGAAGCTGGACTCACAGGCAAGCACAGCCTGTGGGGGAGCCCCTCCCCCCCTCTGCGGCAGCCTAAGGCTGTCTGACTGCGGTTTAGGCCCCAGGGCTTCCGGACTGTGAGAGGGCGCAGGCCCGGTTGAGGGACCGCCCCCCCCCCAGTGCACGAATGTTGTGCACAGGCCTCTAGTATATACATAAATATATGTATCTTTTTTAATCCCCTAGACTAGACCATTGTACAGATTGGGATTGAAAACCATGCGGTTCCCATGCTCTCCCTGGGGGTGTCAGGAAGAAAGTCCCGCCCCACTATTCCCAAGGTGCCGGTGGGCAGCCCTCCCAGCCCCGTGGGTTGCGCGGGTCCCTCCCAGTCCCGTGGGTTGCGCGGGTCCCCAGGGTCGTTTCCTTAGCTAAAAACTCAGCACGGAGACACAGGGTGCAAACGCAGGTGCCTCCAAGTCCAGGCCTTCATTCAGACAGCGCCAGCGCCGCTCCGGCCTTGGGCAAACACAACAAAACCCGGCGGGAACAGCACCGGTCGGGTCCTGGCCCTAGGGGGCA
>NW_006282203.1:49121-50457 GCF_000327345.1 Myotis davidii
AACTGACGGGAACTGACGGTCCGGCGACTCCGCGAAGGCCTCCCGGACACCACGTGGCTCCCTTTCAGGCCGCGGGTCCCTTTCTGCCACCTCCCGGGGGATGGATGCGCCGCGGCCCAACTGCAGGTTCCGGTTGCCAAGGAAACGCGGCCGCGACCTCACAATGCCCAGCCGAACACAGACCCCTCGGCAGCCCAGGGGACGCCAGGATCCAGAGTCCCACGCAATCCCCGACCACAGACCCATCAGCCTCGTGGCTGAATCACTTTCCGATGTGACCTCCCGCGGGTGACAGTCCCCCCGCCCACCCCTCGCCTGCGCTTACACCGAGCATCTCCACGGATCCGCCAGCACCGGGTCGCGGCTTGGGGTTCGGTCCAGGTGGTGCGCCCTGGAGCCTCCAATCTTGGGGACTGGTTCAGATGACCCTATTTTTTTCTGTCAATAGGGAACCAGAGTTTCAGGGAAGATCTCAAAGATTCTCCTCCTTTTAAGATTGCGATTGAATTTTTTCAATACCTTGTTTTCTGGTCACAAACATAACATGTTTGGGGGGAGGGGGGACGTAATTAAATAAAAAAGAAAGGAAACCTCTCTTGTCCTGCTTCTTTATACACTTTCTTGCACTAGTCAATTTTCTCGAGGTCAAGTAAGGAAAGGTTGACATTCACAATCGCTACCAGGCTTGTTACCTAACATTTTGCATAAGTTGTGCAGCCCCCTGGCAAGTGAACCGGCTCCGCAGTGAGTCGGCCTGCGATTGAATTCTGGCCCCAGCGTTTCTAGCTTTAACCGGGCAAGTCACTCCACCAATCAGGCTTCAGTGTGCTCATCTGTGAAACTGAGATAATACACCCCCACCTCCGGGGTGGCTGTGAGAATTCAATGAGATAACACGTATAAAACACTCAGCACATACTGGGCACCTGGTAAGCATACACTAAGTTATTATACACAATCTTCAGCAACTCGAAGGAAAATTCCCGTCTTTCAGGCAAAGCAAACTGAAGTCTACAGAGGCAAAATCACTGACCTGAGATGGCGTAGGTCCTGAGTTAAGGACACAGGATTGGAACCCAGGACATTACATGACTATGCTGATGCTCAGAGCTTTCAACTCTTCGCCCTACGGAATAGTGACCCTTCTAGTAGCCCTCGCCTCCCAAATGCCCACAGCCAACAGGTAGGGGGCAGCATTCGATATTTGTGTAGCCCCTCGGTGTAGAAAAAACCACCAGCCGTCCAGTCCTTATTTCTAACAACTATTTAAATTTCATGTAACTGGGCGGAGCCTTTCCGTCTTCATCACCCCTGAGCACACCCTAAGTGCCCTTCG
>NW_006282203.1:50566-51442 GCF_000327345.1 Myotis davidii
CTCCTGAGTTAAGGAGACAGGATTGGAACCCAGAACATTACGTGAGATGTCCAGAGCTTTCAACTCTTCGCCCTACGGAATAGTGACCCTTCTAGTAGCCCTCGCCTCCCAAATGCCCACAGCCAACAGGTAGGGGGCAGCATTCGATATTTGTGTAGCCCCTCGGTGTAGAAAAAACCACCAGCCGTCCAGTCCTTATTTCTAACAACTATTTAAATTTCATGTAACTGGGCGGAGCCTTTCCGTCTTCATCACCCCTGAGCACACCCTAAGTGCCCTTCGCCTTGGTGTGACTGCAGAGCCGACCCCCACAAGCAATTCATTCCCCTTTAAGAAGCCTTTATGTTCTATCTGCTCCTTCCCGCTTGTCCACAGGGGCCTCCTCCTCAGACCCAGGCTCTGTGCTTCCTGCCTCCTGTGCCAGAGTCAAGCGCAAGGGAAATCCTGACAGACTCGGCCAGAAAGAGACGCCGAGCCCCACGTGGGACATAATCTGCATGTTCAGTGCAAGGACAGCGACCGAAGGTGCCAGCTCCCTGCAGCCTGTGCTCCGGGCAAGGTGGAGGCCGGAGGGGCCAGGGGACTGCAGCGGAACAGTGGGACCCAATTGCTGAGCCAATGTAGCCACGTGACAGCCTGCACCTGGGCCCTCCCTCCATGGGCGGGGAGGGGGGGGGTCGGTCAAGGCTCCCAGGACACTAGGAGGCCCCTGGAAATAATTGCCCTAATCGCCTTCCTCCCTCTGCCAGGATTCAGCTACGTTCGGGCCTGGCCCCTGCAGCCTGTGAGTGTGCACACGGTGCCCAGGGCACCAGGACGTTTCCCTGCACAACGCCCCTCACAGGCTTCCTGAATCTTTCTCTGCCTGTTACACAC
>NW_006282203.1:53330-53936 GCF_000327345.1 Myotis davidii
CGGGGAGGGGGGGGGTCGGTCAAGGCTCCCAGGACACTAGGAGGCCCCTGGAAATAATTGCCCTAATCGCCTTCCTCCCTCTGCCAGGATTCAGCTACGTTCGGGCCTGGCCCCTGCAGCCTGTGAGTGTGCACACGGTGCCCAGGGCACCAGGACGTTTCCCTGCACAACGCCCCTCACAGGCTTCCTGAATCTTTCTCTGCCTGTTAAGAGCAGAGTTGTGTCCCACCCCCCAAAGCTCATCCTCTGAAGACCTAAGCCCTAGAACCTCAGAATGGGGCTATATTTGAAAACAGGGTCCAAAAAGGTTAAAATTAAGTTAAAATGAGGTCATGAGGGTGGGCCCTAGTCCGATATGACCGGAGTCCGGAGAGGAGATTGGGACACGGACACAGAGGGAGATCATGTAACCATACGGTAGGGGGCCGGCCTCTACAAGCCAGAGAGAGGCCTCCCAGGCACCAGCCTGCCGACACCTTGACCTTGACTCCGGCCTGCAGAGCGGGGAGGGGACACTGGGTGGTGTGTAGGCCCCAGAAAACATCACGGTGGCTGCCGGCTCTGCCTCTCGGTACTTTGGCCCAAAGCCCCCGCTTGCTCCCGCCT
>NW_006282203.1:54021-54438 GCF_000327345.1 Myotis davidii
GGTCCCCGCGCCACCAGCGAAGGTCCAGGCCCCTGATGCCCCTCAGGCCTGGCTCAGAGACCCCCGCCACCAAACAGCTGTCGGTCCTCCTGGGCCCTGGGTTGCCAGATAAAACACAGGAGACCCAGTGCAGTTCGAATCTCAGATAAACAACAAATATTTTTTTTAGTGTGAGCACATCCCAAATATTACATAGGTATACGAAAAAGTTATTTACCAGAAATTCAATTTTAACTAGACATCATATATATATATATATATATATCTACACTAATAAAAGAGAAACATGGTAATTGGCGTACGACCGCTACCCTTCCCATTGGCTAATCAGCGAGATATGCAAATTAACTGACAGCCAAGATGGCAGCCGGCAGCCAGGCAGCTTGAAACTAACATGAGGCTTGCTTGCTTCAGTGA
>NW_006282203.1:55013-57864 GCF_000327345.1 Myotis davidii
GAGAGGGTGCAGGCTAGGCTGAGGGACCCCCCCCCCCAGTGCATGAATTTCATGCACTGGGTCTCTAGTTACAGATAAAAGTTATAAATCAAAGCTGAGGCTGTGCAAAGCTCAGGTGAAGTAAAAAACGGCTGCAGGTGCATTGTTTTCCCAGGTCACCTGAAGCTGACAGTGCGCCTGGCACTGACCTTCAGTTATTGTTGTCTGTATGCTCCTCTACTGTCCCCACAGGTTTCCATATGTAATTAATACCTTTCTATGCTAAGATCAACAAAAATAAACTTCACTACTCCTTCATTAGAAAAGCAAAGAAGATAATTGACTAATCAAGTTGTTAAATAACAATTGAAATTAGGTGATTATCTCTGCACGGACAATTTGCTCTTGTGTGTGTGTTTTTTAAACTTAAAAACAAAATTGTTTTAAAATTGATTTTGGAGAGAGAGAGACAGAGAGAGAAACATTGATGGGAGAGAGAAACATCCATTGGCTGCTCTTGCACATGCCCTGACCTGGGATCGAAACCTACAACCTGGATATGTGCTCTGACTGGGAAATCGAACCGGCGACCTTTCGGTGCACAACCCACTGAGCAACCCGGCCAGAACACGGGCATCCTGTGTTTTTATTTGCTCCCCTGCCACGGTCACGGGAGAGGCCAGGGCGCTCTCCGTAAAGTAACTGCGGGAGTTCCCTCCAGGTGTCAGATTTCCTGGACCAGGAGCCGGAGCACTCGAGCCCCCCAAGCCCAGCAGAAGCGACTCCCCAGGCCCCGTCCTGACCCGGCACTGGGAAGGGCAGCAGAGACCTGGGGTCTCCAGAGTTAATGAGAGTCACCTTCTAGGATAGTGGGTGCCCTCGCTGGTGTGGCTCAGTGGATAGAGCATCAGCCCGAGGACTGAAGGGTTCCAGGTTCAATTCCTGGTCAGGGCACATGCCCGGGTTGCGGCTCGACCCCCAGTAGGGGACGTGCAGGAGGCAGCCAGTCAATGATTCTCTCTCATCATTGATGTTTCTCTCTCTCTCCCTCTCCCTTCCTCTCTGAAATCAATAAAAATATGTTTTAAAACAGAAGAAGAAAGTGGGGTGTGGAGACCCGCTCTCTCCCCACCAGGATTTTAAAGTGACGGCAGATTTGGACACGGTGCCCTCAGAGTCCAGAAACAGAGAAAGAGCAGCATCATTACGAGCATGCGCGTTGGGGGTCACACAGACCTGATTCGGAATCGCAATGTGGCCTTGATGGGTTAGGGACCCTCTCGTCCCAGCGCGGGACCTGCTCCCACCCATCTCACAGGGTCACCCTGAGGGGCAAAGGGGACAAAGCATGCAGGGCCTCAGTGCAGGGCCTCAATACAGGGCCTGGCCCGAGCCCCTGTGCAGGGACCACCCGCTCTGCTCTCGGAGCCTCCCCCATTCTGCGGGCTCACCCCCCCCCCCCCCTCCCTCCGACAGCCCGCGTGGGCTGTCCCAGCAGCGCCTTGTTTCAAAGGCCTAGCACTGCTGACAAGCCCTGGGAGCTCCGATGCCTGGAAACGTTCCCAGGAAAATGCTCACTGCAGAGATCGGGGGGCAGAAACAGATGGCTTTGGGTTTGGTGGTGAGAATGGGGAAGGTCAGTTAGCACAACGCCAAGGGGACCCTGCCCAGGAGACAGTCTTGTCACCCCTACAGCCTGTCCCTCCCCCGTCTCCGCCACCTGCTGCCCACAGGCAGGTACCAGGGAGGGGCCAGCCCCACGGGGGGACTAGAAGGCGGAGCCAGCGCTTAGTCCCGACCAGGCTGGGTGTGCCGCCATCCCTGTGTGTGAACGGGGGTTTATTCGTGAGCAGAGGCATGCGGGGCGAGTGCGAGCCCCAGGGCCACGCCGGCCACTCCCCGGGTGACCGGGCCAGGAGGGGGTGTGGGATATGAACACAACAGAACAGGTTTCGCCTTTTCTCTTGGTGGAGCTGGCCGTCTTTCTAGTACAGACTTTACAAGGCGACCTTCCCACCACTCCTTCCTACAAGAACCGAATGTTCCCTCCAGATATTTTCAGATGAAACGTTGATTCCCTAAATGCATCCTGGGACAGGCCTGGCTCCTGCATGAGGAAAGTAAAGTCCGTACCCAAGGACCTTGGGGAGTTACACCCGCAAATGTGTGGGTGCTATTCTAGCAGATTGCCTCCCTTTGTCAAGGCCACTGAAATCTTAGTGCAACCTTGTTCTCAGGGCCTCCCCTGAGGAGCCCCCCAAAACCATGGCCCGTGGAAACCCACAGCATTCTCCCCAAGATTTCTGCCATCCTGTATCTCCTAATTCCTCTTTCCACATGCCCATACCTTTCATCAAGTGTAATTTATGAGCTAGGCACAGTAAAAGATTAACAACAATAAAATATGAAAATTATAACAATATCCTATCTAATAATAGACAAACATGGTAATCAACTGTACCTTCGCTACAACTCCCATTGGCTAATCAGTGTGATATGCAAATTAACTGCCAACAAAGATGGAGGCTAATTTGCATAATTCAGGTAGGGCAGGCCAGCTGGAAGGCTCAAAGCCGGCAAGTGTGGGGTTTCATGAGAAAAGGGGAGGGGCCAGGCCCACCGTGGGAGACTTTGTGCTGGGAATGGGAAGGCCCTGGCCATGGGGACAGGGAGACGGAAGGAAAGGGACCAGGGAGCCACGGAGCTCCCGGGTGGAAGGTGGTCATCTCAGCCTCATTTGCTGATAACCTCGTAGTTACTGTAGGGCCAGTGACCTAGTTTCTAAACATAATTTTGTTTGTTTCATTTATTTATTTTTAAAGATTTGTTTTGGGTTGTTTTTTTTTTTGAGGGAGAGGAAGGGAGGGGGAGA
>NW_006282203.1:58443-59237 GCF_000327345.1 Myotis davidii
CATCATCACCGAAAATCTAGGCCAGTGGTTCTCAACCTTCCCGATGCCGCGACCCTTTACTACAGTTCCTCACGTTGTGGTGACCCCCAATTTCATTGGTACAAATTGAACATAATTAAAACATAGTGACTAATCACAAAAACAGTATGTAATTATATATGTGTTTTCCGACGGTCTTAGGTGACCCTGTGAAAGGGTCGTTCGACCCCCAAAGGGGTTGCGACCCACAAGTTGAGAACCACTGATCTAAGGGGATCATCAACCCAGCCAGCGCTCGGCAGGAAATGGCCAGCCCCGAAGTCACTGCGCCCGGCAGCCCTTCCCAATTACAGGCACTGAGTGAGGGGGGGGGATCTCAGCTCTGCTCTCAGCGCTCCATTCTGTGAAAGCTTGTGCAGGGGCAGGACGCCTGTGACAGAACCTACTCAGGGTGAGCTGCTCGCCCCCTATCTCCGCGTCAGCAGACACACTGCCATTTCTCAGCTTGTACTATTTGGGGGGGAGGTAATACAGATAGGTTTTTAATTTTTTACTTCTTCCTAGAACACCTAACACTCTGCACCTAGAACATCCCTCGAGGTCTGTGGGTGAAATCATCAGCACCCGCTTTTCCGGGCGTGAGGTGGCCAGGAAGCCGAACACCGGGCACTGGTTTGCCTGGAGTCTGCGTCTTACCACCGGCCAGAGGGGCACGCACAACACGGGCGAGTGGGTGGCCTCGCTGTCTGCAAGGAGCGCCCCGGCCAGCGCCCCCGCCAGGAGACAGGCCCAGCTCACACGCCCCAGGCTGACCG
>NW_006282203.1:59341-60202 GCF_000327345.1 Myotis davidii
AGCCAGCTGTCGGCTCTCCTAACTCCACGCCCCAGGCTGACCGTGTCCCCTGCCCTCTGGCAACATCAAGTGAGCCGATGAGGTGACCCGTCCACAGAAACCAGCCCCTCAGGAGTCAAGATCCCAGGAAACGAAACTGCAACCAGGAGGCTACGAGGAGCCAGAAGAATGGGGCGACCCGATACTCCCCGGCCGGGCAGGCCCGAGGTGGCTCTCCCCAGCCCGTGGGCCCTGGGCCAGGATGACGGGTCTGCGCTACCCACTGGGGGTGGGCGTCCTCAGAGCCGCCACGCCCAGGAGCACAGAGGACAACCCCAGAGCTCCTCCAAGCTGCCAGGTGGCGATCATCACCATTGCTTTTTCTTTTTAATATATTTGTATTGATTTCAGAGAGGAAGGGAGAGGGAGAGAGAGGCGGAGGCATCAATGATGAGAATCATTGATTGGCAGGATACTCCCCGGCCCTGGGCCAGGATGACAGTTCTGCGCTAGCCACTGGGGGTGGGCGTCCTCAGAGCCGCCACGCCCAGGAGCACAGAGGACAACCCCAGAGCTCCTCCAAGCTGCCAGGTGGTGATCATCACCATTTCTTTTTCTCTTTTTAATATATTTGTATTGATTTCAGAGAGGAAGGGAGAGGGAGAGAGAGGCGGAGGCATCAATGATGAGAGAGAATCATGGATCGGCTGCCTCCTGCACGCCCCACACCAGGGATCGGGCCTGCATCTCGGGCACTTGCCCTGACTGGAATAGAACCGTGACCTCCGGGTTCATAGGTCAACGCTCAACCACTAAACCACTCTGACTGGGCAACACAAATCATTTAAAAACATTTAGTAGGCTGTATGTTTCCTGTGCACA
>NW_006282203.1:60230-60983 GCF_000327345.1 Myotis davidii
GAGGCCCCCACGGCCACTTCCGGGAAAGTCAGACGCGGACGCCCTTGGACCCGCCAGAAGCCCCGACATTGCACGTGTGCTCAGGGGTCTGTGGCCAGGACACCGGTGCGTGTGCTTGTGGAACAGCAGACACGAGCCAGCCCCACCTGCCCCCGCCACGCTCACCGTGCAGGTCCGTCGCTCATGAGAGCCCAAAGTCGCCGAGGCTCGCCCTGACCGGTGTGGCTCAGTGGATAGAGCGTCGGCCTGCGGACTGAAGGGTCCCAGGTTTGATTCCGGGCAAGGGCATGTACCTTGGTTGCGGGCACATCCCCCGTAGGGGGTGTGCAGGAGGCAGCTGATCGATGTTTCTCTCTCATCAATGTTTCTAACTCTCTATCCCTCTCCCTTCCTCTGTATGAAGCCGAGGCTCGTTGTAATACGTCAGCACCCAGCACATGGGCCTTTATGTAGAAAGGACTTAATAGCCCGTGGGGAGTGGAGGGGTCAATGGTGGGGGGAAGGGACATCCGTAATGCTTTCAACAGTAAAGATAATTTTTTAAATGGCACATAGCAAAAAAAAAAACAAAACACTAAATAAATATTTGAGGACAAGGAGGGTTATTTCCCCGTTTGCTGCCCCCCACTGCCCCGACCCATCCTGCAGACACAACATGAAAGAGAATGAGTCATGACCTGTGGGTGGAGATGCCTGGGGTGGTCCTTTGAGGTCCGTGGGGGGAGGGCGACCATGTGTCAGCTCTATAGTCAT
>NW_006282203.1:61693-63879 GCF_000327345.1 Myotis davidii
TCAGGCCCTCGTCTCCAGGCAACGATGCTCCATCGGCAACTCCACGCTGGAGAACACAGCTCAGACCCAAACTGATGAGAATGTAGGGGCATTTTTTAAAGAAAATAGTGTTATTGATTTCAGAGAGGAAGGGAGAGGGAGAGAGATAGAAACATCAATGATGAGAGAGAATCACGGATTGGCTGCCTCCTGCACACCGCCTACTGGAGATGGAGCCCACAACCCGGGCATGTGCCCTGACTGGGAATTGAACCCCGGGCTCAGTCCCCACTACGGGCGTGCAGGAGGCAGCCGATCCATGATTCCCTCCCATCATTGATGTTTCTCTCTCTCCCTCTCCCTTCCTCTCTGAAATCAATAAAAATATATTTTTAAAAGGAGAAGTCATGTCGCTGGTCAGGGTGTAATGAGAGGGGATTTATTTTGTCCCAGCTCCTTGGGGAAGTGCTGTGCGTGTTTGGAAGAGACACGGGGACGCGCTCCTGGGGTGGCGGGAGGCCTGCAGGCTTCTCAAGCCTTAAAGATGACGCACAAGGTACACCCGGGGGCCGGAAGCCGGTGCGCACAGGCGTTTTGAAAATGTGGTGACTGCACACAGTACGGAGGGCTTTTTTCTTTGCAGAAGAGAAAGTTTTTCTTCCTGAAATTACCAGGTCAGATAAGCCCAAGTATAGGCTGAAAACAGTTATGCAATCTCTGGGCTCCGTCTGATGTCCTTAAGGAATAGAAGCCGTCGGTAAGTTACTGGTGAGAACTTTCATGTGAGTCACAGCCTGTGAATCATGCTAACACACCACGGGCTCTGACTGGGGAAAACAGAATTATATTCCTGCTCCCACACTAACGTGAAAGCCTTGCCTCCCACGGGCTAGCAGGAGAGCAGGGCTTTCAGCAATGACCTTGAACTTCTCTCCTTATTTCCTCCCGGTTTGGTTTTCATGGGGCTCTGGGCTGGGACGCTGGCTCCTCCGGCGCTCACATTCATCAGGGTTTCCTGCGAGTGGGACGTCACCCTCCCTCGCGCGTCCTCCCTCCCACATTCGCTGTTATTCCCACAAAGAGAACAAAACATTGCCTGGCGATTCTTAAGGTTTACAAAGCACTTCCATAAGTGATCGCATTTGAGCATCTCATCAGCTTTATAGGAAACTATAAATTATGGCCCATCTCTACAGACCAGGGCACACGGGCCTGAGAGGGGCGGGGGTGTGGGAGCTGAGGCAGGAGAGGGCAGCCGGGGCGCCGGCCTGCTGGGCTGTCACAGGTCACAGCGGCGATGAGCCGTGGCCGGTGAGACGCCCACGGACACAGTGAGCCCGCGGGAGTTTCCTTCATGGCAAACAGCACCGAAGCTTCCAGAGACGCTGCCTGGTGCAGAGGCCACTGCGGGAGGGGCCGCCAAGGGCCCAGGGAGGACACGTGCACAGTGAGGAGCCCGTGGACACAGGGGCTCAGCTCAGGGATTCTATCCTGTCCCCCCAAAGCCCGTGTGCACACGTGCCCGCCCGGCCACCGCCCCGCTCTGCCCCCAGCTGTGAGTTTTGTGCAGAACCAACTCCTCTGAGGCTGAGAGAATGAGAGCCATCAGCCATCCAGGCCAGGGTCACCCACCAGAGCGAGCAGGTCAGACTCCAAGGCTAACACGGGCCTGATAACCACATTTAGACTCACCGGCCTCGGGGCGACCAGATGGGTCAGTGATTAGGGAGGAGAATCACCGAGAAGTTTGGTTGGGCCCCAGCCCGGCCCCATCAGAATTAAATTGGAGTTCCTGGGTGTGGGCGCAGTCGTCTGTGCTGAACGAACTAAATGCTCCCCAGGTGGCTTGGAGAACCCCTGGTGTGTGAAGCTCAGATGTGCCCCAGTTACTGGAGCAGAGCGCTAGCACCTTGCTTACCAGGGCTCAGGGCCTCCTGGCAAACGAAGGAGGGCTCTGCCAGCAGGAAAGAGGCTGTGAGCTGACCCGACTGCGCCGTCTACACTGAGTCCTCTTCATGTGTGTGACCGCCACAGTTCCCTTTTATTTTGGTGTTAAAATTTTTGTTTAATCAAATCCCATATTTAGAAAAAAAACAAAACACAAAACAACAACAACAAAAACCCTCTGATTCCTCTTTCAAACTTCCATGCTTCTCTTTGCAATAATGAGCCCTTTGCCTGGTGGTTAAACATTTTCAAGGTAATTG
>NW_006282203.1:64166-64619 GCF_000327345.1 Myotis davidii
GACACATCGATTGGTTGCCTCCTGCACACGCCCTGACCTGAGCTGGGGATGGAGCCTGCAACCAAGGTATGTGCCCTTGGCCAGAATGGAGCCCAGGACCCTTCAGTCCACAGGCCAACGCTCTATCCACTGAGCAAAATCAGCTAGGGCAACCCTCCCCTTTATTTTTAATGGTGACTCTGTCCCAGAAGCAGAGGTGCCTGTGACCCGGGGCACCTTTGGTATCTGTGTGTCTGTGTTTTCTACATGGAGCGGCCCTGACGCCGCAGCCAATAGCCACATGTGGCTCCTTACACTTAAATTAACTCAAATGAGACACAGCTCCTCAGTGGGACTAGCCCCAAGTGGGCTGTGGCCAGAGGCAGCTGTGTGCAACTGAGGCCAGACTCTCCCCTCCTTGCAGAACGCCACCGGGCAGCACTGGACCCCAGAGTGCTGGGGTTGGCTCCACTT
>NW_006282203.1:64801-65143 GCF_000327345.1 Myotis davidii
CCTCCCTACCTGGGCCAGACCCCATGCAGACACCAGCCCCGCTCCCTACCTGGGGCAGACCCCACGCAGAGACCAGGCCCCCCCATCCCTACCTGGGGCCAGACCCCACGCAGAGACCAGGCGCCCCATCCCTTCCTGGGGCAGACCCCACACATGCAGCCCGCAGTCCCCGGGGAGGACCAGCTGGGAGACAGCGCGCTTTGGGGAGGAGCGAGGGAGCTGACGGTGAAGCGCATCCTCCCCACGTGCTAGTGACACATCACCCCGCAAACTGGGTGGAAAGCTGGCCGCTGCCAGACTGTAGGTGCAACGAGATCCACTGAGCTACAAAGACGGACAGGA
>NW_006282203.1:65281-65524 GCF_000327345.1 Myotis davidii
CTGGCCCGAGAGCGGAACACAGCCCCCCCTTATCCGCGGGGACACACTGCGAGGCCCCGGCGAGGCCTGGAACCGCAGGGCACGGAGTGAGTTACAGCCAGGGCCAGCGGAGGCTCACGGACCCAGCAGCAACCAGGGGGGGCGCGGGGAGGAGACACATGTACTGCTCTTTGTAATACTTTAAGCAAGAAAACGGAATTTAAAAAATAAAATAAAATGTTAGAAGAGATTTAAAAAATATAT
>NW_006282203.1:65684-67590 GCF_000327345.1 Myotis davidii
GGGTGACTGAGGCCCGCGCTCTGCAGCCCCAGGCGCCCAACAAGTGCCGGGGGGCGGGACAGAGCAGGACTCGCGAGATTTCCTCCCCACGGACCGGACCGCGCACAGTTTAAAAGGTAGTGATTGCTGCCCGGCCGGTGTGCCTCAGTGGTTGAGCGTCGACCAATGAACCAGGAGGTGAGGGTTCGATTCCCGGTCAGGGCACAGGCCCGGGGTGCAGGCCCGATCCCCAGTGTGGGGCGTGCAGGAGGCAGCCGATCCATGATTCTCTCTCATCATTGATGTTTCTCTCTCTCTCCCTCTCCCTTCCTCTCTGAAATCAATAAAAATATTTTTAAAACACACACACAAAGCGTACTGACTGTTTATTTCTGGAATTTTCCATTTAATACCTTCAGGCCGCTGTTGAAACTGAAAGCACAGAAAGCAAAACTGCACCTAAGGGGGGACCCCGGGCTGCCTGTGGTGGCTCAGTGGATTGAGCATCCTCCCCTGGACCCAAAGGTCCCCAGTTCCATTCCCGGGTTAGGGCGCATGCCTGGGTGTCGGGCTCCATCCCCAGTGTGAGTCCGACCCATGATTCTCTCTCATCATTGATGTTTCTATCTCTCCCTCCCACTCCCTCTCTGAAACCAATAAAAATATGTTTTTGAAAAAGAAAAAGAAAAAGAGGGGACAACTGTCCAGAGAAACCCACTACTCGCCCCAGCAGTGGGCAGGGAGCCAAGTCCCGCCTCCTCCACCCTCGCTGCCAAGTGGAGGGCAGATTCCCGCCGGGAGAGGGAGGTGGCCATCTGCTCTGCTCCTGGTTTTCTCACCTCACCCGCTTCCAGGCTGGGAGCCCTTCCCTGGGGTCTGTCCTTCTGGCCTGGGCCTGCGGCCCACACCGGCTGGTGCAGAAGCAAATGGGAGACCCTCCTCCCACCCGCCCCTGCCATTAGGGAGGGTTCTGCCCTCTGGGGGACAGAGGGTCCGGCTCTGGGTGCATGTGTGTGCACGCGTGTCTATGCGCATTACTGAGCTGCCATCTTATCAGCATCCGTCTGTCCTGCAGTTAACATGGGAATAAATGCAACCCCACCCCCTACTGTAAACTTTAAAAGCTTTTCAAACGCCTGTTAAACCTTCAGAGGAAGGCGCTGGCCTGTGCCACCCCGTGAGTGGCAGGCTTGGGGGGGGGGGGGGAGAGGGAGTTCCTCGGGGTGAGGACAGTTTCTGACGTCGGCTATGGTGGTGCCTGCACCGGCCTGTGAACACACGATGCCACCGAGTCGTTCACTTTAAGTGGGTGAACGGCATGGTCTGCACTTAAGTCTCAATAAAGTTAGAAAACAAAAGCAGATCTGGGGAGGCCACGCTGTGCGTGTGGGATGAGTGTCAGCAGCAATGAGGACCTGGGTTCTTCCTGCACCTCAAGGGGTGGAGGGTCCCCCAGCGGCCCGGTGGCTCAGGCCGATGAGAGCCAAACCACCCACTAAACCTGCAGAGTCAGCACCCAGGTGGTCACAGGAACACTGCTGTTTAAAGGCACCACAAGGCTTCAACTCAGGAAACAAAACCCAAAGTGAGCTAGCAATTGATAAAAATCGAGGTGACGTACTTAGGTCTTCGATTTCTTTAAATATTACTTTGTCTTTTTTATTTCTGTGCTTTGAGATAGTTCAATGTGTACATTTTTATTCAAATACTAGAGGCCCGGTGCACAAAATTCATGCACTGGGGGGGGGGGTCCCTCAGCCCAGCCTGCACCCACTCCAATCGGGGATCCCTCAGGGGATCGGGACTAAACCGGCAGTTGGACACCCCTCTCACAATCTGAGACTGCTGACTCCTAACCACTCGCTTTCCTGCCTGCCTGATCACCCCTAACCTCTCGCCTGCCTGCCTGATTGCCCCTAACTGCCTC
>NW_006282203.1:68367-69762 GCF_000327345.1 Myotis davidii
CTGGGGGAGGAGAAAAAATGAACTGTGATTGAATGCCAGTGAGACGGGATGAGAAAAGTACTCATAATGGGGCAGGAAGGCGGACATATGCAATACTTTCAACAATGAAGAATTATAAAAAAATAAAGTTATAGAAATATAGTTATATACAGTACATAATACTTGAGAATGATAATAAACAACTGTCACACAAAATATAAAATAAATAAAAAGAACTGTAGCACTGAAGGTCAAACATGCATCTTCCTTCCTGTTATATGCAAAGTCAACTGCAAAGTCAACTAAAACCCCTTCTCACCATGGTTCCCAGTCACTGTTTTAATCCTCGTTATGCCTTTATTTGGCTCTTTTGAGTTGCACGATACACTTCCCTACAATTAGCCGAAATATCAGTCCTTGGAGAACTTAGTAAATGAGGAATTCGCCAATGAGAGAAAACAGTGTCTGTATGCTACGGCGACACCTGGTGGTCGACTATGCGATCACAGCGTGAGCCGCCTCTAAGGGCCTATTGCTGATTTCTTCCTGAAGAAAATGAAGTAAAATGGAAACGTTAAGAAGCAGAATCGGAGACAAGAGGCGGTGAGTGTGTGGACCTGCGTTCAAGTGCGCATGTCTGTGTGCATCACGGGCGGAAATGAGCCACCACACGGCCAGGTGAGCGCTTGTCAGGCTGCCCCTGGTTTCTCACCTGGCACCTGCTCAGCCGCGTTAGGCCTTGCTTTCTCACCTGCAAAACAGAAAGATTTAACAATCCCTACTGAGCTTACCAACCCGTGTCCCCAAGTGGAAATTATTCTGCAAATTATATAAATATTGGGGGTGCACTATAAGGGATCAATGAGGGGAGAAAAGGGGGGCAGATGTAATACTTTCAACAATAAAGATTTTTTTAAAAAGATAAAAGAGTTGTGGTTCGGTGGATAGAGCGTCGGCCTGCGGACTGAAGGGTCCCAGGTTCGATTCCGGTCAAGGGCATGGACCTTGGTTGCGGGCGCATCCCCAGTAGGGGGTGTGCAGGAGGCAGCTGATCGATGTTTCTAACTCTCTATCCCTCTCCCTTCCTCTTTGTAAAAAAATCAATAAAACATATTTAAAAAAAAAAAAAGATAAAAGAGTCATTGGAAGACAATACCCAGAAGAAAAATAATAATAAATTGTATAAATATTATGCTATGCAAATGTTGGCTATTATTATAGTAGAGGTAGTTAATACAAAGTTAGCTTTCAGCCATGGATTTTCCGTCCAAGGGATTTTTAAAATATATATTTTATTGATTTTTTTTTTGTTTGTTTACAGAGGAAGGGAGAGGGATAGAGAGTTAGAAACATTGACGAGAAACATCGATCAGCTGCCTCCTGCACACCCCCTACTGGGGATGTGCCCGCAACCAA
>NW_006282203.1:73532-82084 GCF_000327345.1 Myotis davidii
TTAAGACTGAACATGTGGTGAAAAGTTTTCTAATAAGTTTTCTAGGATGGATGGACCTGGAAATATTATGCTAAGTGAAATAAGCCAAACTGAGAAAGACAAAATCACATGATCTCACTTATTTGTGGAACCTAATGAGCAAAATGAATTGACCAACAAAATAGGACCTGAAGCAGGGAGACATGTAACAGACTGACATACCTGGATGTGGGGTTGGGGGGACAAGAAGAGATAAACCAAAGAACTTATATACTTACTAATGTCCTGGTGCACGGATTACGTGCACATTGAAAGGAAATTAATTAGAAGAAATATATTAATATCGCTATTCGCCCTTTCTCTATAATAGAAGTGTCAACCAAATTTACCATCCACAATGACAGATGGAAACACACGTGTGCAATTGGTCCCAGTGAGAGCTTTATATGTACTGCACATGTGCAAGTCAACTGAGCCTTTTATAGATATAGAACTAGGGGCCCAGTGCACGAATTCATGCACCTTGAAAGGAACTGTGGGCCGTGAGGCTGTGGTGGGCACAGGGGCTGCCGTGGGCACTCAGCCCATCCTCTGGGCCCCGCCCGGCCCCTCCCGCCATGGCCCCCTGCCTGTGGCAGCTCTGCTCCCACCATCACAGCTCCCATGCACTGGCGGCATCAGCCCAGCTCACACTGGCTGATGGCGCTGACCTATTGGGGCTGGTGCCATCAGCGGGTGTGAGCGGCAGCTGCTGCCCCAATCACCCCTCAGGAGCAGGGGAAGGTGGAGAAGCCCTGAGGGGCAATTGGGGCCGGAGCTGGGCCAGGTGGGAGCACCAGGCAGACTGCAGTGTGCAGGAGCAAAGAATTTTCAGTAGCCACCAGAGGCTCACCCCATGACAGTGACTGGTGCCCCGCCTTGGTCTGGCGCCCCCACTCACCTGCTCCACCATCCAGCCGTGGCAGATGCCCACCATCCTGATTTAGATAATGAGATTTCTGGATTTTGAGCAGATGCTATAGTGCAGTGGTTCTCAACTTCTCAACCTTCTGGCCCTTTAAATACAGTTCTTCATGTTGTGACCCAACCATAAAAGTATTTTTGTTGCTATTTCATAACTGTAATTTTGCTACTGTTATGAATTGTAATGTAAATATCTGCTATGCAGGATGTATTTTCATTGTTACAAATTGAACATAAAGCATAGTGATTAATCACAAAAACAATATGTAATTATATATGTGTTTTCCAATGGTCGTAGGCGACCCCTGTGAAAGGGTCGCTCGACCCCCAAAGGGGTCGCGACCCACAGGTTGAGAACCGCTGCTATATAGGATATGCATAGCCCATGGATACAGCAACAGGGTGGTGAAGACCTGGAGGGGAGGGTGAGTAGGAGGGCCTGGGAGGAGGGGGAACGAAGGGGGGGCGGGGGATAGGAGATACTTGTAATATTATCAACAATAAAAAAATGTTTTCAGAGAGTTTACTAATAAGGGGTGACAGCCCACTGGTGGTGGAGGTAGAAACACTTGAGAGCTGCTCACGTCCTCCCCTCAATAACAACGCAGCGCGGGGCCAGTGAAGATTGACAGGTGGTCCTTGGAGGGCCAGGGCTTTAGAGCAGCGGCGAGGCCAGCGTTGACCCTAATCCAAGAGCCCTCTTCCTGATGGGCCTGGGAGGAGGCTGCTGCCCACAGAATTCCCTCCAGGAGCCCGGTCTGGGCTCGGCAGGCCCGCGTCTTAGGTTTGAGGGAGCGGCTCTCCTGGGACAGCTGCTGGTCTTTTTTCCAAGAGGAGAACAGGTGACACAGCCTCCCTCTGTGAATACATCCTGGCCCTCAGAGGCTTTGTGTTGCTAAGGAAATAAAAAGCTTCTGAATTGCTTACAGGCTGAGCCCTGGCTGGTGGCTCAGTTGGTTAGAGCATCTCCCATGCACCAAAAGGTTGTGGGTTCAATTCCTGGTCCGGGCACATATCTAGGTTGCAGGTTCATGCGCATGGAGGAAATCAACTGATGTTTCTCTTTCAAGTGGATGTTTCTCTCTCTCTAAACTAGGAGCCCAGTGCACCAATTTGTGCACCTTGAAAGGAACTGTGGGCCGTGAGGTCGCGATGGGCACAGGGGCAGGTCTCGGCCCATCCTCTGCACCCCTGCCCAGCCTCTCCCTGTCAGCAGCCCTCTTCCCGCTGCTCATACCTACTGATGATGTGGAGCGATTTGGGCCTGCACTAGCAGCGAGTGTGAGCAGGCTGGTGCCATCAGCGGGTGTGAGCGGCAGCTGCTGCCCCAATCACCCCTCAGGAGCAGGGGAAGGTGGAGAAGCCCTGAGGGGGCAATTGGGCCGGAGCTGGGCCAGGTGGGAGCACCAGGCAGACTGCAGTGTGCAGGAGCAAAGAATTTTCAGTAGCCACCAGAGGCTCACCCCATGACAGTGACTGGTGCCCCGCCTTGGTCTGGCGCCCCCACTCCCCTGCTCCACCATCCCGCCGTGGCAGATGCCCACCATGTTCTGTGCCCTGCCACCTGCTGCTGATGCCACCATGTTCCGCCTTTTACTATATAGCAGTGGTTCCTGATGCCGCAACCCTTTAATACAGTTCCTCATGTTGTGGTGACCCCCAACTTCATTACAAATTGAACATAATTAAAGCATAGTGATTAATCACAGAAACAATATGTAATTATATATGTGATTTCTGATGGTCTAGGCGACCCCTGTGAAAGGGTCCTTCTACCCCCAAAGGGGTCGCGACCCACAGGTTGAGGACCGCTGTCCTAGAGAGAGTCAAGAGACTGCCTCGTTTCCTGTGTCCGTGAATCTGCATAAGGAATAATTTACCGCAGGTTCATGCGCATGGAGGAAATCAACTGATGTTTCTCCTTCAAGTGGATGTTTCTCTCTCTCCCCCCCCCCCGCTTCCTCTCTCTCTAAAATCAATAAACATATCCTTGGGTGAAGATTTAAAAAGAAAAGTTCATGAGTAGCAGGAGGTGAGAATGATTTTTGTCTCATCTCTCTTTACACTCCCCCTTCTCTCTACAATCTGCCCTTTATAACTCTCATTTGCATCTGATGGCCTGGCCTCCTATTCTTTGCTTATGAATTGTTCACAGGCTAAGAAAAAGAGGTACTTTGAGTTTTAGCCTTTTTCTGTAAGAATGCAATGGATAGTACAATAATTGGGTGCTGGTTACAGGGGCGTGTTATGTCTACCTGTTATGTCATTTTGCCATGCCTCTCCAGCCATCCCAACAGTGTGATTCAATGTCCATGGGTATCCTATATAATAAAAGGCTAATATGCAAATTGTCCCCTCAACCGGGAGTTTGACCAGGGGGCAGGGCCAGCTGGCTAATCACCCATGGTCCCTACCCCTGGCCAGCCCAGCCCGATTGCCCCGATTGGGGCTGGCCAGCCAGACTCCACCCATGCACAAATTCGTGCACCGGGCCTCTAGTATATGTATAAATTTATAATGTACATATTTATTTTTTAATATATTTTTATTTATTTCAGAGAGGAAGGGAGAGAAACATCAATGAGGAGAGAGAATCACTGATTGTTTGCTCCCTGCACCCTCCACACGGGATTAAGCTCACAACCTGGGCATGTGCCCCGACTGGGAATCGAATCGTGACCTGGTTCACAGATTGACGCTCAGAGCTACGCTGGCCGGGCTAATGTATACACTTAGAGTAAGAATGACTCATTCTGGTTACTGGTTGAGATTTCATGTTGGTTCATTAGAGACGCCTTGGGGTCTGGTATCCTTCCCGCTGTGATGACTGCATCTCGGGGGCAGACAGCTGGGAGGCTGATGGATAGTGACAGCTGCAGGAGATCCTTTTGGGTGGACACCATGGCTTTTCCCTGATCCCTGATGCCTGTTCAGGATCCCATGCCTTGCTCCAGAGCCGAGACCCACCCTCTCATCCTAGGGCAGTGATGGCGAACCTTTTGAGCTCGGCGTGTCAGCATTTTGAAAAGCCCTGACTTAACTCTGGTGCTGTGTCACATATAGAAATTTTTTGATATTTGCAACCATAGTAAAACAAAGATTTATATTTTTAATATTTATTTTATATATTTAAATGCCATTTAACAAAGAAAAATCAACCAAAAAAATGAGTTCACGTGTCACCTCTGACACGCGTGTCACAAGTTCGCCATCACTGGCCTAGGGCCTTCCCAGGTGCCTCGGGAGCACACTCAGTTCAGGGCCTGCTCCTGGTCAAGGTGCCCCCCTCTTCCCCGCCAGCCTCAGGCCCCAGCTGGCCCCTCCTGCACCCAGAATGCCTCCTCCGTGCTGCTCTTCTGAGGCACATGCAGTGGTTAAGCAAATGGATTCTGGCCTTGGAGAGAACTGAATTAGAATCTTGCTTCAGGCACTTTTATGTGACCTTAGGCAAAATATTTAACCTCTCTAAGCCCTGGCTAACAACATTCACCCAATACTGATGTTTGACAAACACTCCCCTGTAACCAGCACCCAATTAAAGAAATCAGCCCTGGCCAGTTTGGCTCAGTGGATAGAGCGTCGGCCTGCGGACTGGAGGGTCCCAGGTTTGATTCCGATCAAGGGCATGTACCTTGGTTGCAGGCACATCCCAGTAGCGGGTGTGCAAGAGGCAGCTGATCGATGTTTCTCTCTCCTCGATGTTTCTAACTCTCTATCCCTCTCTCTTCCTCTCTGTAAAAAAAAAAGAAAAGAAAAGAAAAAAAAGAAAGAAAAAAAGAAAAGAAAAAAATCAATAAAATATATTTTTTTAAAAAAGAAAGAAATCCAACAGCCGGCACCCAGCTACTGACTCACCACTTTTGGCCACAGATTTAGTTGATCTGTTTTTGAACGTTATATAAATGCTAACATACAGCATTTTTATTTTCATTTCTGTTTTTTCCCCCTCATCCTTCTTTCTGAGATTCACCCAAGTCATCACACTGGCAGTAATTCTTTCATTCTCTTGCAACTAGTAGAGCACTCGGGGCATTCCCAGTTTGGGCTATTACCAAGGCAGCTGCTAGGAACATGCCAGACGTAGTCTTAAGCCGTAAAAAAATAAAGAAGCTAAATCTCTCTTGAACTGGGGTGGAACAAAGTTCTAGACTTGGATGTTATAGTAGAGAATTATTTTTTATGTATTTTTTTTATTTTTTTATTGCTTAAAGTCTTACAAAGAGTATTACATATTTCCTTTCTTAGTAGAGAATTATTAGTGACAGTAACGCAGCAGGACGGAAAAGGATATAGGGCTTTAGACAAGACACACTCGTCATTGAATTCTGAACTCTTCACGTCCTAATAGTGTGACTTGGTGGTTACTTGACCTTTTGGGAGTCAATTTCTTCATTGGCAAATCATAGTAAAAATATCTCCCTCCTTTGGCGGTAGCGACGGTCACCCGAGACAGTGTCTGCAAAGCCCCTGGCTGCGTGCCTAGGGCACATAAAGGTGAGGTTGCACATGCCCTGGCCACACTTTAGGGGCAGGAGGAGCAGGTTGAAAGGGAGGAACTTTTTAAAAAATATATTTTATTGATTTTTTACAGAGAGGAAGGGAGAGAGATAGAGAGTTAGAAACATCGATGAGAGAGAAACATCGAGCAGCTGCCTCCTGCACATCTCCTACTGGGGATGTGCCCGCAACCCAGGTACATGCCCTTGACCGGAATCGAACCTGGGACCCTTCAGTCCGCAGGCCGACGCTCTATCCACCGAGCCAAACCGGTTTCGGCAAAAGGGAGGAACCTTTCTCTCCTGGCTGCATTTGCTCAGCGTATTTCTTCACATGTATCTCCTGGAAATGTTTTTATTACAAAATTAACAAAAGGCAGAGAAATTTTTATATTTTCAAAATGTGTAACCAACTGAAGCAAATGCTTCTAACTGCATATCCAGTTGGTGGCACATCCACAGAGAGATGAAAACACAGCATTGACCCCACACCCCTGGTGGGTGGACTCTAAGGACAAAAAGTAGGTAGATAGATAGATAGATAGATAGATAATCATTATATTATACTAATAACTTAGGGATCAAGATTTTCAGCATAAAAGAGACAGGAGGCTACACTTCAGAAAAGTTAAGTAAAAATGCTCCAACCCAAGCATGTCAAACTCAAAAGCTAACTCGAGCCACATAAATGAGGCATGTGGCCCACGGACCGCGAGTTTGACACGCTTGCTCCAACCCATTACTATGTACTGTTGTGTGGTAGGCAGTAACTGTCCACTGAAAAGGCCAACAAGTGCTGACACCTAATAGCAATGGGCGTCACTGGTGCCCAGGTTGTAAATGTCCTACTTTGAATAAAATATAAATTCATGCTTTAGCACGTTTCTTTCCGCCTCTGTCCACTGAAAGAGCCTAGGACAGCCGTGGGCAAACTACGGCCCGCGGGCCGGATCCGACCCTTTTGGAATGAATAAAACTAAAAAAAAAACAAAAAAAAAAACCGTACCCTTTTATGTAATGATGTTTACTGTGAATTTATATTAGTTCACACAAACACTCCATCCATGCTTTTGTTCCGGCCCTCCGGTCCAGTTTAAGAACCCATTGTGGCCCTCGAGTCAAAAAGTTTGCCCACCCCTGGCTAGGAGCAGTGGTACCCTGCTGCTTCTTGGTTCCCAACTATGATGCCCACAAAGAAAAATACGGCTCTTTGGAGAAACGGCTGAGTCCAGGTCCACGACACAAAACGTACAAGATGTCCCAGGGACACCTTTTGTGTCAGAAAGTAAGGAAATTATTGCCCTGGCCGGTGAGGCTCCGTTGGTTGGGTGTTGTCCTGTGCACCAAAGGTTGCCGGTTCCATTCCCGGTCAGGGCACATGCCCAGGTTTCAGGCTTGGTCCCTGATGAATGTTTCACTCTCACATCGATGTTTCTCTTTCTCCCTCTCCCTTCTCTCCAAAAATCAATTTTAAAAAAATCAATCGGCAAAATCCAACGTGGAGGAAATTCAGTTTCCAATAATGTTTTTCCAATCCATAATCTTCTCATAGGTTTATCTTTACTCTGATTTATAATTATGTCAGATTTATAATTATGTTATTGTTGGGTTTACTCCCAACAATAAGGTTCAACCATTAGAATATGGATATTTGCAAAAAATGTATGGCCTTTCTGTGGCTCAAAACGAGTATTCCATTCTATTTTATTGGCTTTTCAAATATGCTCAGTTCATTATACAATGTTTAGTCCTTTTAAAAAATATATTTTTATTGATTTCAGAAAGGAAGGAAGAGGGAGGAGACTAAATCAACAATGTTTAGAAACATTGATGAGAGAGAATCATCGATTGGCTGCCTCCTGCTCTCCCCTCACTGGGGATCGAGCCTGCAACCCAGGCATGGGTCCTGACTGGGAATCCAACCATAACCTCCTGGTTCATAGGTCGATGCTCAACCACTGAGCCACACCAGCCAGGACGCAACGTTTAGTCTTTAATATTGTGTAGAAGATAAGCACCATGCTCTAAATAAAGTATAAGCTTCTTTTTTAAACAATGAGATTCTAGTCATATTTCACAATAAGACAGAATACAAAGCACTAAGCAAATACATTATTAATGTGCTAGGATTTCCTTATATTACTTACTGTAGGAGAGACTATGGTGTAAGGTTAACTGAATCGTTTTAAAGCAGTTATGCGTTTTGTTTATAAGGGAGAGAAGATTCCCAAACTGGTAAAATTCTGCAACATCTCAGAACTCTATGAAGTATCTTAGGACATGCTTGAGAGCGGGTGGGCCCATTGCATGCACTCCCAGTTCACAGGAAGCATTTTTTTAAAATTAAATTTATTGCTTTGGCCGGTGTTTTTCAGTGGTTAGAGCATCAGCCTGTGCCCCGAAGGGTTGCAGGTTTGATTCCCAGTCAGGAGTTAAGGGCACGTATCTGGACTGCATGTTAGATCCCCAGTCCCTGTTGGGGGGCCTGCAGGAGGCAACCAATCAATGTGTCTCTGTCACATTGATGTTTCTTTCTGTCTTTTCCTCCCTCCAAAAAAGATCATCCCTCCCCACTCCCACTCTCTCTAAAATCAATGGGAAAAAATATCCTTGGGTAAGGATTAACAAAAGATAAACTGGTTGGGTGACATTGGTTGATAAGATTACACATGTGTAAGTTTCAGTGCGCAATCCTATGATCCATCATCTATATATCGCATGATGTGCTCATCACCCAAAGCCTAACCTCCTTCTGTCACCATAATTTTTACTCCTTTTACCCTCTTCAGCTTCCTCCCCACCCCTTCCCCTCTGGCAACCACCATACGAATTGTTTTCTTATCCCACAAGTGAAATCATATGGTCCCTGTCCTTTTCCATCTGACTTACTTTGTTTGAGCATGATACTCTCAAGATCCACCCTTGCTGTCCTAAATGGTAGTATTTCATCTTTTCTTATGACTGAGCAGTATTCCATTGTGTGCATGTACCACATCTTCTTTGTCCCATTATCCACTGAAGGACACTTGTTTCCATGTCTTGGTTACTATGAATAATGCTATAATGAACATAGGGGTGCACACATCTTTATAAATAAACTAGAGGCCTGGCGCA
>NW_006282203.1:83247-84763 GCF_000327345.1 Myotis davidii
GGGCAGCAGGTGCTTCTGGAGATGATTTTCAGTGTTCCTAAAGAAAAGTTCCTGCCCTAACCGGTTTGGCTCTGTGGATAGAGTGTCGACCTGCAGACTCAAGGGTCCCGGGTTCGATTCCAGTCAAGGGCATGTACCTTGGTTGCAGGCACATCCCCAGTAGGAAATGTGCAGGAGGCGACTGATCGATGTTTCTCTCTCATCGATGTTTCTGACTCTCTAGCTCTCTCCCTTCCTCTCTGTAAAAAATCAATAAAATATATTTTAAAAAAATAATAAAATTCTTAATGTTCATACTCATTTGAATCAGGTCACTTCCAGAAACCTATCTTAGGGAAATACTTGAACATGTGCACTAAGACATATACATAAAGATGCTCACTTAATTTTTTTTGGGGGGGGGAGAGGGGCTTATTGAAAAAATTGAAACTTTCTATGTCAGTTAGAAAGAAAACTAAGGATTGCTGAGCAGCCGTTAAAATGAATGAGTATATCTATTGGTACTTAGATGAAAAAATTTCCAGGATATAGTGTTGAATGGTAAAAAATAAATGACTGATTGCAAATTCCATAGTGCAGCCATTTTGATATGTCCATCACATAGCTACGTGCATACGTATGTACGGGGTCAGGTAGGACAGACTTTCGCTTCTACCCTACATTCCAGTGTTTTGATTAAGAAAAAGGCAGTTCAGAAAGAGACACATCAAGCTGTTAGTGGTGTTTACCTTCGAGAGGGGAGAAAAGGGTGAAAGTGATTTTGACTTTTCACTCTATACACTGTGAACATGGAAAAACCGAACACACGATTATTTTGCAACTTTTGTGAAATTAAAGTTAACGTGAAAGGTGACACGAGAATACTTGCAGAAATACATGCCGTGGGCCTCAACTGAGTTTACCCCGCAATTTGCAGAGTCACAGGACACAGTCACACAGGCGGGCAGGAGGGCGTTTTCACCGGTAGTTTTCCAGTCCGCCTCCATTTACAGCAGCGGTTCTCAACCTTCCTGATGCCGCGACCCCTTCATACGGTTCCTCCTGTTGTGGTGACCCCCAACCATAAAATTATTTTCGTTGCTACTTCATAACTGTCATGTTGCTACTGTTATGAATCGTCATGTAAATATCTGATATGCAGGATGCATTTTCATTGTTACAAATTGAACATAATGAAAGCATAGTGATGAATCACAAAAACAATATGCAATTCTAGATGTGTTTTCCGATGGTCTTAGGCGACCCCTGTGAAAGGGTCGTTGGACGCCCAGGTTGAGCACCGCTGACTGACGGCATCATTGGAAAGACTTCGAGAACCCTCCCTCCCGCGATGGAGCATCAGACCCCACCGCCAACACGGCCGGGCGGGGCCTTATTTCCATTCGAGCCGGAGGTCATTTGTCCAACTCCCGCAAAGGTCAGTCATTTTAAGAAACAACTGTCACCTGTCGCTCACAGCTGCGTCTTCCGCGGGGGCTGCGGAAAGGCGCCGAGGCTGTGAAATGAGAGGCGGCCC
>NW_006282203.1:85650-108110 GCF_000327345.1 Myotis davidii
CGTGTCGTTGGCCGCCCGGGGCGGAATCTGTTCGTGCCCCCGGCTCCCCTGGTATTTTTGTCTTCATTCCGTGACCACACAGCGGGAGGGCGGGCCACTGTGAATCGCGCACAGGCCTTTGGCGGGAAGGGGGGGGACGTTTAAAAGCTCCCGAGGACGGGGCCTGGCCTGGGAGGGGGCTGGTTAGGTTCCGCGGGTTTCTGTGCCGAGGAGAGGGATCGGGGCTTCCCGTTAACCTGGATCTCGCCCGCGTGGAGCACCGGTGTGATCGCAGGTCCCCGGTCCATGCCAGGTGCGCTGCTTCCCCCCGGGCCTGTGATCGGGCCCGGCCGGCTGCTGCCCCCCCAGGTGCTCTGGAGCTGAACGGGGCTCCCCAAGGGCTGCGGAGCGGGTCCCCCAGCTCATCAGCCACCGCACACGCATCGCCGGAAGTCACTCCCTGGGCTCCTTACTGTGCACTGGGTGTCAGTGGGTCCGTCAGGCACACAGTGAGGACCCGCGGGGCATCCTAGTTGCTCCTTATCTGTAGTTTTAGGATCGTCTGACCAGCTTGGACGTTTTGCTCACTTTTTCAAAGTTCTTGTTTCTCTGGGGACTTTTCCACCTATATTTGGCCAAGACAGCCGATCACCAAAGGGTTAATAGGAACAACGGTTGGATAAAATTTTTCCATATTTAATAACAGATTTTGTCAATTTATACAACTCTTGGTGCCTTTTGTTTTTAATGTATATTATTTGGGATAGGTTTAGTGTAACAAAATGTACCCTTGTTTGAAACTCCCATATTTAATATGTGGAATTCTGCATTGTTTTGCGAGAACACTGGGCTCTTGAATGGAGCTTTAATCCCTTCTGTATCGGATTGTTCACTTTGATAGGAGAACCGCTGTCATGTAATGGTCATCAGGGTGTTTTAATTCATTGAGAATTGATAAAAGAGTTCAATGGAAGAAAAAATTGACCTATTTAATTGGTCCAGCATTAACAAAATACTGTCAGTCCTGTAAGTTGTTCATGAAACACTCGTACCTATCAAAGCTCATCAAAAAGTATAATAAAATTAATATAAGCTATGTCTGAATTAGCAGCCCAGGGTAATATCAGAAAAGCCTGCACTTAAAAATATTTTTTCAATTATTTCTACCACAATCCAGAGATTGGTTTTTAGAGTGGGCTAAGATAAAAATGAGAAAGGGCCCTGGCCGGTTTGGCTCAGTGCGAAGAGCTCTGGCCTGCAGACCAGAGTTCAGTTCTGGTCAAGGGCATGTACCTCCCCAGCCCAGGCCCGGATCAGAGCGGGGAGTGGGGCAGGAGGCACCCAATATTTCCGTCTCCCTCTCTTCCACTCTAAAAGATCAATGGGAAAATATCTTGGGGTGAGGATTAAAAAAGAGAGAGGTAACAAGCTAGCATACCTGATAGAACTAGCCCTTAACTTTTCTTATGCTCTCATTCTTTGCTTGAGAAGTTTTAAAATAGGAAATTTGGGCTGTGGCTGCTGTGGCTCAGTTGGTTGGCCAGTTCATCCTTTGTAACAAGAGGAAAACAATACTGGCAATGGGTCATGAGCTGGCTTAATTTTATCTGATCTATTTCCTATAAATTATTAAACTGGTATTCTGGCTTAGAAATCTTGAACTTCCCTTGGTTCAATCAAGGTGACCTGGTAATATTGCTTTTCTAAATCTAAGAATATGCCTACAAAATACTATTAGAAAAATTCCTTAATTTAAGGGCTTAAATTCATTAATGACAAGTTAAACTGAAGACTAATTAGGGAATATTGAAATGTTAATTTAAATTTCTGAGAATCTTACAATTCATACGCTGAAGACTAGTTCTTACTTGCTTCTGGAAATTAACAATAATCAATATTCTGAACCAGCAATTTTCAATCTTTTTTTTCATCTATGGCACACATTATTACTAAAATTGTGGCACTCCAAAAATGCAATTTTTGCTGACAAAAAAAAATTAGGTGTAACTGTGATTCACACCAGATGGCTATTGTTTGCTGTTATTTTAAAATTGGACAATCTAATAGAAAAGAGATCAGTGCCCCTGACTAGTCAGATATGGGCATATTTTTTTGTGTTTTTTTTTTCCAACTATATTTTTATTGATTTCCGAGGAGGGAGATAGAAACATCAATGATGAGAATCACCAATTGGCTGCCTCCTGCACACCCCCAACTGGGGGCTGAGCTCGCAACCTGGGCCTATGCCCTTGATCAGAATCAAACCCGGAGGCAGCCAATCAATGATTCTAATCTTAAATTTTGTTCATTCTTTCCGAGTTTTTCTTAAAGTTGCAGATACACAATTATGTATTTTAGTCCTAGTACTCCCTGAGCGGGTGGCCTTTGGAAAACGACTCCTCCGTGGGCCTTTCCCCCCACCCCACCTCTATCCCAGACCCAAAAGGTTAAAGGATGCCATGGAAACGACGGGCTCTTGGGGCGAGGGGCGGGGATAGTTCCAGGCCGACTTCCATCCTGCCAGCTCAGAGGTCGGTCGTGAGAACTACATATAAGGACTGTCGAGGGCAGGGCCTGGTAACCCCCCACCAGCTCTATACTGGACTTTTCTGGGCCTGCGCTGGTTTCTCAGCCCTGGCAGTACTGGCATCACAATGGGTTAAGTCGGGGGTGGGGCCCATGTGTTGTAGAATGTTTAGCAGCAGAATCCTGGGCTTCTAGCCACATGCTGGTTCTAGAAGGGACCATGTTAAATGGGGCATGTAATTTCTGAAAGATGTTTGTCTTTAAAATAGAGACCTAAAATCTTAACATTTTAATGTCCTATCCCAGATGTAAATTTTGAAAATACCTTTTTAAAAATCTGGATAGCTACCTAGCTGGCTTAAAACAATTTGATACTGGCAAGCATACTTCATATACTTGTAAAGGATTGGGATGGATGGCGTTTTTCCAGGTGCGCCAGGAAATGTTTGCAGATTCTGGTCTACCCTGGGGGGTGAGGGGGGTGCACCCCATGGCTCCATTATAAAAGGGGATCCAAACTGAAGAAGCCCAGAGGCCTTACAGAAACTTGTGTGATCTTCGGTGGTGGTGTGTCCTGCTTGTCCTGCTGTGTGGACAACCCATGCTGGCTCCTTTCCTTCTCGGCCCAACACGAAAGCCTCACCTTCTACCTGTGTTAGCGCCTAGGACCCATTGGAGCTGACACTACTGACCACCCTCTGGAGCCCTAGCATCTCAAGCACCCTTCCCCTGGGGAGAGGCTGGGCTGGAGGTGGCGTGCAGAGCCCAACACTCCCTACCTGCAGAGCAACTCGCACCCTCACCTCCAACCACATGTTCCACTGGGCTTTTGAGCTCACAGAGGAACTGAATTTTTTTAAGTGAAATGAAAAACCGAGAAGCACAATTCAAATATGTCTATGAAGATTTGTATTAAAGAACTTTCAAAATTAAAGTGCAATATTAATGAATACCTGCTGTGTGCATGAAGTAACCTGTGTTAGCGGGAAGGGTTAGCAGGGAGAAACCAAAGAAAAAATGGAATAGAATGATCCCAGAGGGTATGTAATTTTTGCTTTATTACGAACCAGGTCACACATTTTGTCTTTCCTGGCAGAAGCTTGAGCCAAAGCAGCAAACAGGAGAAAAATACAACCAAGAATGTTATTTCAACCTTTAACCTTACTTCCTTCCCCACTTCTTGCGTTCCCTCGTCCTGGAGGAACCCTCCGCCCCCTTTGGCCCCCCCTATACACTATATTGTCATTTAATGGACAGGCAGCTCTCTTAAAAGCTACATTACTGAAAACCTGCAGAAATTTTCTACTTTTTTATTGAATAGAAATGCCACAATGAAATAGATGTGACTTTTTTCTTGAATATTTTGTCCTGCCCTCCATTGAGGGCCACAAGATAATTAAGTGCAATTTCCTATCAGGCAAGGAAACAGATCAGGAGTTATAATGCCCAATGTTTATCTTTACATTAAATATTCTTGTGAACAATTGATGTTCACCTCATTAGAATTGTACCAATCCCACTTATGCTTCTCAAATTTCATACAGATATTTAAAGAGCTCATAAAATGTGCTCTTATTTCCAAACTGTTCAATTAGCAAATCATTATCCAACATCAAAATTCAATTGATTTAGGTATGTTATTCTAGAGGCTTTCTCGTTAATTAAATTTTCAAGGTTTCCCACTTTAAGATCTGGCTTCTTCAGACTGAATACCAAAAGCAGGATGTTGAAAGTAAATGGATCGATTCCTGGTCATGTTCTTTGCCAAACCACTGTGATCTGCAGCATTTCCTTGTTCAATCTAGGTTCTTCTTTATTTTATCTTAGCCCTTTAAGCTCCTAGGAATTTTAGATGTGGAGAACATCCCCTGTGCACGGGACTCGGTATTATATGGTTCCCTAGGATCTGTTGTGGCTGGCCTCGGACATTTTTTGTTAACTAGTGAGTATATACTTTTCTCTGAATGAACAACACACATCTGTGTGTGGCAAACAATTATTTTCTAGATGAAACAGTATGTCATAATTATAATGACTGCCTTTTGACAGGTAGAATTAGAAGATCATGTGATGTCGGAGTAGGAGGATTTATCGTCGTGACTTTAGGATGCTGGTATGTGCACTAAGCATTCAAGAGGACCCCATGATTACAGGTTTATCCAATTCCAATGCACATGCTCTTTTCAGAGCCATTTCCCATTGGGAGATTTCCACCCTCAGTTACTTAGAAGGGATTTTTATTTTTAAGAAAAGGACTTTTAATGGAAATTTCTTAAATGATATTGCTGGAATGTCTTAATCCTTTCAGTATGTATGTGTACTCATATTTTATACCATTTCTTGAATGAGCAGATGACTGCATAATATGCCATGAATGCCAAGTTATGGCTTATACTTCATTTATGAAGGCCTCCACCCTGTACCTTACACCCTAATTCCCATTTCATCCCTGCTCCCAGCATCACATCTGATGTTACTGAGAACTGATATAGCATGGATGACTATCAGGTCTGTTTTCGTCAGCAAAAAAAGCCAGACCCACAGTACTGGTTCCATTTGCATGAGGTTCTACAAATAAAATTAAGCTAAAGTGACAGAAATCCTCATTTTATATACAACAGTGTTCATAGGTATCACCGACACCAAACCACCAGAAAGAGGTCTGCAGACTAGAATGGTTATACTTTCAGTCTCAGGGTACTCATCTGTAAGCATTCCTGAATTTTATTACTGTAAAATGTCAAATGTTTCTATTATATTAATGACTTTGTATTCTTTTCTTCCAAGGTTCCATTGTAGGTATAATTATGCAAAGCTAAGAATCCAGGAAAGAATGGCCAGAGAAGGAATTAAAAATAAGATTTTATATGAAAGTACCCACCTTGATCCTGAAAAAAAACCAGCAGCGGCAGCACCTGAACAGTCTTGAGCATAGAATCCAAATACAACTGATGTCCGTGTGAACCAAGATGGACCGACTGTGTAAAACACTGCATGTGCCATAAGGGTTCAATCAAGTAAATAAAGCATGTGTGAGTTGTAGTCTTTTTTCCACTTGTAGGAATATTTTATAAACTTATTCTGGCCCTGTTATCTACTACCAGTATAGCTTAATAGTGGACTTGTCACACAAAATAAACCTAGTGTTCAGCAAGCTTTAAAAAGTTCCTTTGTAGTGAGTGTAAACGATGTCCATTTTAAATAAAATCCCAGTTAGATTTTAAAACTTGCCTTTAAAACAATCGTATTACTATCCAGTTAAAAAATGAGGGAATACTTCTTGGTTCCTTTAAAGAAAAAAGTATTTTTATTGATTCCTGAGAGAGAAGAAGGGAGAAATGATGAGAATCTTCGATTGGCTGCCTCCTGCACGCCCCCTACTGGGGATCAAGCCAGTAACCCTGGCATGTGCCCTGACCAGGAATTGAACCCCGACCTCCTGGTTCATGGCTCCACACTCAAGCATTGAGCCACACCAGCCAGGCACGTCCTCGTTTCTTTAAACCAATGGTAGTATAAGACTTAAAGCTAATAAATTGGATCACTTTGCAAATTATTTTAAAAACGTGTCCATTGCTTGACACTATTCTTCCATGTCTTACAGGGAAGGTAGAGACTGCTGTTTAACTGTTCTAAATATTATTTTGGAAGTACGCATGGTTTTAAGTTTTATGTAGAATTTAAATATGCACAAAATATTTTCAAAACTTGTTTGATGCAAAGGAAAAAGAACTGCCAGATTACATAGTATTACACTGACATAAAAAAGACATTTATAATTCATTCTTCTGCGCTCGCTCTCTCTATATATATGCAAATATATAAGTATATATTTATATATTTTTAAAGCAGCCAATGTACAACTCAACCCACAGCATTTATTCATTCAGGAAGAAATTTTCTCCAAAGCAGTGATGTTATTTTTTTTGTTTTAAAATCAACATTAAAAAAAATCTGTTAAATAAAATACATGCTAGAGGTCTTCCTGGTTAGGGAATTATAAATTTGTGGCTGTTACTATGAGGGTTGGGTGCCTAGGCTATGTGGTTTGCCAAATGCCCTAACAGCTAGACTAGTGAATGACACTGTCACACACCTGTCCTAATGTTTATTGATCCTAATCATCTTGACAGCCACCAAAGGAAGGACTTGGGCATTGATTAGGGAAGGGTATTAGAAATATTCATATTACAACAACCAAATTTGTTTTTAAAAAGCCATGATGTGACACTCACTTGAGAGGCTGCACAAGTTGGGGGAAAAATGAGGAGTACTCATCAGAGCTGATATTTAACAAGTTATCTGTGCAGGCCACTCGTGTCCTTAGCTTCAGTTTACAAATACAAGTAACACATAAAACGAGGCAATTGGATTGAATAACTAAGGCCTCTTCTAGCTCTAGCATACTGTGGTTACATCTTACCCCGATGAGAGAGAAGCCTCTCGGCTGGTGAAAATTCCAGGACCCTCACCAACAAGGTTCGTTTTCATTTTCACAGCAGGATGCTTTATAAATTGGAGACCTGGATAAAAACAGTGATATGTCACTTCATACGTTTACATGATCAGTAATATATGTATTTTTTTCTTTAGTAAGATGTTAGGAGATGGATTACTGAATTAGACTATGTCTAAGACGCCAGGCCCTTTATCACATTGCTCTGGACACATCTGATAAGGCCTCCATTGTCGCTCTTGACATTTCCACTTGTAGCCTCTCCAGTCCATTTCCACTCTGCCAGTCCATTTCCACTCTGCCACCCCACTTCAGTCCAATCACCTTTATCTTCAGTGCACCTTGGGCAACCATGACCTGAACTCCTCCTCCTCAAACTTCTTAATTTCACTGCAAGTATCTTCTACTTTCTCTCTGTAACATTCTTCATCCTCCTGGGCACTAACCTCTGGGGATTAGGCTCACCTCATTTAGGGTCTCATACCCGTTTCATCTGTTACAGTAGGTGGCACTTCCATTGACTTGTGCTACAAGTTGAGCCTAACTGTCTTGTCAAGAACCCTGTCAATGTTTATATCTTCACATTCCAACCAAGTGTCACAAGACAGTCAACACTTGTTTGTTGTAGTGGATCACTAAATATTCACTAGAAAATGGACAGGAACCAGGTTCCCTTCTCATCCATGCACACACTTCAGATTTTAGTCTGAAAGAGTAACCTACCTTCCACGCTCACCTGGAGCCTCCAGCTGCACTGCGTCCTTCAGTGTTCCAGCAAAGCCGAAATTTCACACTAGGTGACATAGCAGTAGGTACCAGCTAAATAGCTGATTAAAATAGAATTGTGGTCATTAGTAATTTTCACAACTTCTCATGGCTTATCTCTCATACCTACTTTAACTTTCCAGTGCTTTATGCATTTCCCCCTTCCCTCGCCCCTCCCCTTTGACTACTTGATTTTACATTTTAATAAAAGGACCTCAGGGAATTAAAATTAACTTCAAGCTTCTCTCTGGACTTGTAATTTATATTGACCAAGTTAGGCAACAAGAATTTTTGACTATCCCTAGTTCCATTATTTGATTTGCAAGCATCTCTTTAGTCTACGTACCTCTACTCCATCGCTGGTTTCCCTTTGCTTCGATTATATAATGCGAGGAGGTCTATATAATAAATTCAGGATTCCTGTTTATGCACTTTTCAGCACAGAGCTAGGGATCAAATAGGGTTTGAATCCTTCTATTCCTAGATAAAAATCTGTTGCAGATCGGGGTCAAGGCGCCCCTTTAAAAGTCATGTTAATATATACACTATGCTTTGGGTAAGCAGAAAACCTTAATGAGGAAAGTAGAAAAATTAAAACGATTGCTATAATTGGTTTTAATGGTCCTTCAGAATAAAGGATTTTTGGAAGCATCTTAAAATATTGTCCAGTGGTCATCAAATCAGGTCAGTGTAATATACCAATATCCTTTACCACCCAAATACTGTTATCTTACACATTACTTTGTGCATTAAGTTCCATCTCTAAATTTTCTCTTAAAAGGGAAGCTTTAGGGACAAAAAGCTTATGAAGGCATTTCTCAAATATTACATTTTCAAGTTTGTAACACGAGCACTACAAATATGCTGTAAATGTCTTTTCAATCACTGCCTTTGCCTTCCTTGTCATTTCCTAGAATGACTTTCTCCCCATGTATTTCCATTGTGAGAAAGTGATCAGTGATACTGAGCAATACTGCTCACTTTAAGCTGAGCTATGGGATCTTCAGATGCCATTAGATCGTTTTTAGTTGACAGAACAGTACTCTGTTTCATTGAGCAAACCCGGAGCTACATTTCAAATCAGTATAGCACCCAAGTCCACTCATTTCACCAAAATACAGTAGTATGGAATCCGCAGCAGGAAAAATAAATGTCCTCCAAGCGTTAAACACATCAGGGAAGAGACATTACATACTCTGGATTGGCAAAGCTCCCTGGGCCTTATTCCTTCTTTATAACTTAAATTTATTTCCTAGAATATCACTTCGTTATCCAAAAGGATCTCAATCATTGTTTTAGATTTTTGTACTGATGCATTTAGTGTAGATGCAGGAAGTTTTGGGGAAACTAAGAACACAGGTATTCTCTCTTTTTGCATCAGAGTACTACATTTAAAGTCGACCAGTATGGAGGACATTTAACAAATGTCTTGCAAAAAGTTAAGCAGAATGAATTCAAACAATTAGAATAAGGTTCTAACCTTAAGAGGACTGGGCTCTATTTATATATACTGCAAATATCTATGCAAGAGGACTGCCCACTTCAGGTATGTGAAGGAGAAATCGAACTTTTTTTTTCTGTTATAAAACCTACCCGTCTGCTTATCAAGTTTCCCCTTTCCCCCCATCTTTTTAAAATAAAGGCAGTTTTAACTAAGGTGATCCTAGAAACTCAATGTAACACGTGTTAAATGTACAAGCAGCAATGAATTTGGAATACCTATTGGAATCACTGGAACAGATTTAGTTGGGCCCTTTTACTCTTCCACACAGCACATTCACATGGACAGACTAAGGAAAAGGAGATGAAATTTAAATCAGCACATTTTTTTTATTACTTAAAAGAAAAAAATAGTGAAGTTGGAACCTTTTATATTGTACTTGACCAGGACTCCTCTATCTCCCTTAACTGTTATGAAGCACCTTAATAGCTACCTTAAAAAATTGACCTGTTAGTTGCCACTTACATAAGCCCCAATCAATCTGAAGTATTGGTTTTATCTCATCTTCTCTCTAGATGCCTTAACATTCTAAAGCTTGTGCCACTCAAGTTGGATGTCTATACTGTTTTTACCTAAAAATTTTCTGCCTGGTAGTAATTTGTGGCAATGCTTCTCAAGTGCTTGGCAAGCTAAGTTTACCGGACAAAACTAATTTTACCTCCTGGGCGATCGTGGACTGTTAAAAGGAGCGGCAGGAAAGAACATGCCACAAATAGCTGTGTGTATCAGCTGGACGCTATGTCAGCCTCTCTAGCCTATAATCCCTGCATTCCTCCAGTTTGTGGGCACTCGCTCTGGAAACTCAGGAGTGACTGCTGTGCCACAGCCACAATGAGCGGAACCTTCTAGCATCTCTCCATGTCTTGAATGTCATTACCTCACTGTTTGACTAGAGTATAGTTACTCATACCACAGATCCAGCTTTGTCAAAAGTAAAACCCCTATTCCTTGGCAAGTTGCAAGTTAACGGTGACTCCTGGCATGCAAAGGGAGGAAAACAATAATATTCCTAAGTAATAACTAGGTAATTACAGATTAAACACATGGTCAAGTTCCTTGTCCAACCTAACCAAGCAGTGATTACAGGAGTTCTGGCCCTTCAGTTACCTGCACCATTCGTTCCCCTAATACTGGATCTGCAATCGGCTAACGTCACTGATCTACACAATGCTGAAAAAACTGAATATGGCTTTCCACATGGACAGCACTTCTCAACTCAATCACACAAGGTATTTACATTCTTTGAGTAAATTATAGGTTAATATTTCTCCATCTCCAATCTACTAACCCTTATAGTTCCTTGGGCAAACTAAACATATTCAACCACCTATATTTGTGGTCAATTGGATAGGAGGTGAGAGTATATCTTTAGTGTAAGTGCATAGCAATCTTTGTTAGCCATTTCCACCTACCTAAAGGTTTTCATGTACCTGTGGTAATAGTATTAACCTAAAAAGAAAAATCTCAAATACTAAACTGGCTAACCCTACCATCTGCATGTTTTAGTGTGAAAATGGAGTAATGACTGGGCCAGTAAGAAAATTCAATTTTAAAAATTACTCAAAGGAAAAGGCTCTTCTCCATATCAAAAGGGTATTCATAGTTTTATTTTTAGATTAAATGTAGCAATTAATGATTTGAAGAGACTGTGGTTTACATAATAAATGCAAATTGCTGTTTAGAGCTGAGGCATTGATGGATTCTTACTCAAAGCACTAACAGTCCCTTAAAACTTAATGGATCGCCAGGCATAACGTACTCTTGCTTTTATTAACTATTTACTAAAATGTTAAAACTTAAACCCAGTTTTCCTCAAAGCCCCAGAAATAACGAGTCAGACTCAAAGCATTTCAAGAATTTTAGGGATAAAATGGTTTGAGAATATCATGTTCATCTTCCCAGAATATTTCAGGACTATTTTGGAGGGTTGGACAGTAGAGAAGTTCCATCCATTTTTTTCAAAGAGACATTCTATAGTTATGTGAAGGAAATTAGTGAAATTCATGTTGTTTTTAAGATGTGCATGAGAAACTAACTTTAAAGGATGGAAATGTATACTTGAGCATAATCTGGATCTGGTTTGGCTTTTTATAAACATCAAATATACTCCTGTAAACTGACCATCAGACCTTTATCTGAGATGTCACTACCTAAAAACTGCTAAAATATTTCATCTTTTTCATTTGTGCAATGGGACCTATTATAAAAATGATCCTAGGATTAAAAGCCAATTTACATTTAATTCCCACAACTGAGGCAAATATTAAATACAGAATAGACTGTTCATGAATGTAAGCTCCCCAGGTAGGTGAAAAACATACTATTACCTCTCCTGGAAAACTTTTAAGTACTTTTTCTAAGAAAAATATCTTTAAAAAGATGCTTCAAATACCTTGTTGCTAGTGCTTAGGACCTCTAGTTTCATATTTCTCATTTTCAGACAGGATGTACCGTAGGCAAATGAGAGCTTATTGTTTTTGTGGGTTTATTATGGCTTCTTATTGCCATCTTAAGAGTTCACCTTTCTGTCTGTCAGAAGCTGGTCTCAGCCTTCTAGGTCAGAGTCAGAGCCTCCATCAAAGGCTAGATCCTGTAACAAGATGTAACCTACCAGCAACAGAGAACTAAGGCATGTCAGTTCACATTACTTCATTTCTATCTTGCAATTTTTTCTCTTGATTAACCTTTGCTAATGATTTCAATACTACGGTAGTTGATCAATCTGATCTAACTCTTGACTCAGCATCTGCATAACTTTCTAGTGAAAAGCACCCCAATAGCAATCTCACAGGTGAGTGTTTCCTATGTATAGTTGGGACATTTGTTCAGTACTGTACTTCTTGTTTGTTTTGCTTGCCAGGAGAGGTAGGTAAGGGGAGGAGTGAATAAGCCAAGTTTCTCATTCACAGATCTTACTCTGCTAAACTTGGCATTTTCCTTCCTTTTGCTTGCTATTTAGTGCTCTCCCTGTTCTGAATTTTTTATATACTTTCTAAGATTATTTCTTTTAATATAACCATAGACATTACTATTAATTCTGATCTTGAGACTCCTTAAGTCTATCAAATAGTGTCTGTCATTTGGCCATTACTCTTCCACTGCAATTATTAGAATAGGGAATTCTTAGTAAGCAATATTTAACTATAAGGTATATTTAAGATTTTTTAAAGGCACCTAGATATTTAGAGTACCTAAACATTGATTAGCAACAAAGTCTCAATTTTGCCCCCTGGGTTTAAATTAAGTCTATGCAATCCTAGTAATATATACTGCAAAGTAGCTCATGCTAGTGACTGCCAGCAGCACGCTAATTGCTGAAGACAAAAGCCCTTGAGATGCTACCTTGTGCTTGTTAAGTATTCTTATGGTGATTGTAACATTAGCCCTGTTCCACAAATTTATCAACTGAAGCTACCTACACCAACATCTAAAACTCAACTCCAGCTCAGCTTGTAAAAAAAAAAATCCTAGTACTTTAAGTTAAAAATCTGATTTGGAGCAGCTAAAACAAATCTAAGCAATCAAATATAGACAAACCTAAACTTACCAGAAGCAACCTAAAATACCAACAAAACACTAGACTGAAGCTTTAGTTCTACAGTTTGACTCCTGATTCCTCACTTCACATTAGTGAGGGTCCTTTAGAAGATTGTTCTGTGCAAACCCAATAAAATTACAGTTAGGGGATCTACTGTTGTCACATAGCTACAGTTAAGTTAGCAGTGTTGTGTAGTAGTGAAATCAATGACTGGCTTGCATGATGGCTTCTAAAAGCATCTGTTCCCAGAGTTTCATGTATTACGTATGTATATAAAATATCAGTTGAGGACAGCCATTAGCATTTTGTAAGATGATAAACTGAGTGTTAACTTCTCCCAGCCATTACCTTTTCCCCTCATTTAATGTTAAGTCATCTATGGGGGAGGGGAAGGGAAGAATTCAACTTACTTCACAATTCAGATCAATTGTCAATATACATTTAAGTTTTTAAAACCTAAATGTTCCAAGTACAGAGTAAAGAATAAGCTGTCCAGAGAGCACGCACTTAGGTTTTCTCCTCTTGGGAGTTTTAAAAAGGGATTTTGAACCTTGATGGCGAGAATCCCAAAACGAGAGTAAAATGAATTCTTTTTATTGCAAACAAACGTCTAAATTAATTTCTCCACCCACTTTCTTTAGAAAGAAAAAAGAAATCAGCAGGCTAAGGAGATACCCATTCAAGAACTGACATGATTAAAAATTAAGATATAAATGGGTGACTCACAATTGCATTAGCTTACAAAGATGGTGGAGTTAACTACTACAAGCACACTAGTTATACAGTATTTTGTGGGAGAAGGGCATACAGACATAGCTAACTTCATATAGATCCCATTAGACAACTGGATTTACAACAAGTTTTTTTAATAAGAAATGGGCAAAGCCAGCTTTCTTTTCAGAATCAAAATGCAGAACAAATGGAAAATTATGGTATTTAACCTTCACAAGTTTGAGCCTCCACAAATAATACAACCAAGTTTTACATTTTTAACAGCCCTTCTACATACACTCCATCTTCTCTATCTTGGTTCCAAGTTGTATCTTCATTCAATTATGCCAATTCCAATGTTATTTAAAAAGAAAAAGCCTTCCCAGTTATTGCCAGAAGCTACTGTTTAGCATACCCCCTCCACTACTCAGCAAACTACAGAGAGGATGGAGTGTAATATGAGCAGTACAGAGTCTTATGCAATTCATGAGGACCACTTGGTCCTTACATGAATCTGGTTGCTAACATTTCTATTATATTGTGACAATGACTCCCGACTGTTATCTCTGAGAAATGGGGGGAGTAAATTCTTAATAAAAGACACCAGGTACAAAGCAACATTTTACTTTTGTTGTGATAAAAAAAAAGTCACATTTTACAGATAAAATGTAGAACCCTGAAATACTGACACATTCTCTTATCGTGCACAATGCTGAGGTTCTCTTACGATTCACTTTAAAACTGCAATTAAAAATGTACAAAAAAGAAAAGAAAAAAAATCAACCCACAAAGCTTCTAAAAAAGGAACCCGCAGGCACTTCCTCTTGTGGAATGTTTAAAAAGTTAGCCTACTAAAGAAAACAGTCGACTTCTTGTGAAGGTTTTGGAGAAATATGTATCAGTTCGTTTTATTTGGGTATTCAATAATATCCTTGGTGATAATGCTGACTCCATGGCTTCTGACCCCAGAATTGCTGTAAGAGAAAATTTTTTTTTAAAGAAAAAACATCAATAAGCCACTCAAACTGCTTTTAGGAAATGACAATGAATATAATTCAGAGTAATTGCTGGAAACAAATTTATACCTGTCATACTTCTGATTTCTACCAAACCACATTCAGTTAGTATTAATATCCCATTATCATCATCAATAAACACATTACAAAAGGAAACACATCAGGACTTCGTTAGTTTATACAATTAAAGCTAGTAGTAAAAAAGAACCATATATATTAAATACTACTAATTAAAAAAATATTAAGTTACATCAAACATCAACCTATTTTACCTTCAAAAGATAAGATTATGGCTACGACTGCAACACAATCCACTCCTTGCCCTGTAACACTTACAAACACTTCAATCCCTGGATAAGATCTTTTGAAGAATGATTCTTATGAAAAAATACAACTTAATGTACTAAGCACATAAGAAATTACTTACACCCTGCTGCCACTGGTTGTAGCCCTGAGATTGATTTTTATAGCCTCGATTGTTTCCTCGTCCTCTGAAGTTCTAAAATGGAAAAAAAAGAAAGAAAAATCTTTAAGAACTCAGAACACAACCACATCTTAGGTTTGTACATGGGAAGGATGAGGGAGCACAGCACAGAAATGGGACAGCTGCTAATTAGTGTACCTGAAAATCAAATTTAATTAAGTGGACTCATTTTACTGCCGTCACTAATTTTCCTGATGTCAATGCATTTACACTGTGTTCCCACAACTCTTAGAGAGGCTATGCAACACAAGCTTACTCTTTTTAGACTAATTTATACAGATAATTAGGGATCAGTGCATCAGGATCATAAATCATTACCTGGTTGTAGTTCCCTCTGTTGGGCATTCCACCTCTGTTGTAGTTCCCTCCTCTGTTTGAATAGCCACCTCGGCTGCTAAAAACAGGGCCACGTGGGTATGGATAGCCAATTCCACCACTTCCGCCTCCGCCACCACCTCTCTGTGGCATGTTGCCCCTCCTATTATATCCACCACGATTCCCAGGAGCTAAAAAACAAGAGGTATTTTAGATTACAGTGTGTTGCGCCTCCTTCACACATATGACTTAGGGTTCTTCTGGACCATTGCCTTTATTTTAGGGGAAAAATAAATGTTTAAAGGTGAAGGTAATGTTTAACCACTGACATAACTTAGGTGTGTATCCTACCAAATCCCATTAAAACTTTAAACTAGAGGAACTATGATCAATGAGGTTCAAATTTCCTACGTTAAATTCAGCTAAATAACATGTAGACCCAAATTAGAAGATTTTCACTTGTTTCAATTTCCAATCAAATAAAGAGAATACTGAATGTTCACTTGCCTCCTCCTCTGAAATTTCCACCACGCATATTGAATCCGCCACGTCCTCTGTGGCCACCACCTCTGTTAAACTGGTTCTTGCCACTCTTATTTTTATTGCTCTTCTGTTTCTTTTCGGGGTGAAGAGCCTTTTTGCTCTCTTCCTTATATTGCTTCAGAAGTTTTTGGGCCTCCTCCTTCTGAAGTTCCACATAGGTTATCTCATCAAAGCACTCAGCTACCTCTGGCAGTGTAAAGTTTCCTACAAGGAATAAAGTCAGATTAACACACATTCACAATCCCACAATCCTTAAATCTCCAATTCTTGAATGGCTTAACGTTTTTCAACACACACTACAGTTACTTCCTGGTTTACTAACACATTTTCCTAAAAGTAGAAATAAGCCAAACATACTAATTTACCAAGAGTTAATGTAACTCCAGGAACAGTATTTCTAGAAGAAACTAAGTTTACAGATATAAATCACAGAAAGAGATTTAATGTGACAATAGAATAAAATTCCATGCCTTTCATTTTGAGAACTGCATGTTCTGGCAGGTCTTTGCCCTCTACTTCTGCTTTCTTCTGTGTTCTCTGCTTATAGTCTTCGTCCTTTGGGCAAACGACAACAGCTTTCCGCTGGAAGCCCGCGAACAGGCACATTTTTCTCCTCTGGGCAGCAGCAGACACATTTGTCTTAAAAACAAAAAGTTGTTTGTTTATTAATTCTACACAAACCCAATTTTCAGTTACTTTTCTCAACTTCAAAGCTCCAGAGCTTACCTGATCCAGAATAAAATTTCGCTTCTTACGAGCAGCAATCTCAATAAACTTTCCAAGACACTGTGGAGCTCTCTGCAACAGTGTGTTCAGTTTTCCCGTATCTGCCATTTGCTTCTTAAAGCCTGCTACCTGTTTTTAAAAGTGAGAAGTTTCCTTTGAGCTTGTGAATCTTAAGCTAAGCATCAGCTTAAATCTTTCCTACATATGGAAAACAGGCAACATTTTAAACACTTAAATAATTGCCCTTTTCCCACTGTTGGTATGATAAAAAGGGTCACGAGCATGTACTAAGTCCCCATGCTATTCATCTTTGTAGCTGTTGGATGGTAAGAACTTAAAATTCTTTAGACAAGACAATGAAGCCGAGAATTTGGAAAGCAGTTTACCTTACAGATAAAGAGCCCACCCACATTTAAGTAACCAATTTCACCTCCCCCAAACACCCCTCTCTCAAAAACTATCACAAAATGGATAAGGACAGTAGGCAGAAGGATTACTTAGAATACCTTCGGGTCTTTTTAAAATGCCGAGATCATGCACTAAACATTCTACTTACCATCATTTTATCCATTATGGTATTTGTTCCAAGAATGTTGTATTTACCAGGATTTTCTGCTGCATGTTTAGTAACCCAGGTAGTTTTCCCAGCTCCTGGCAAGCCGATCATCATAACCACCTACAATGGAAAGAAATGTTATTTCACTGTCTAATCATCAGAAGCCACCTAATAAATTTAAAATATATTTTAATGCGCAAACCCCACTTTAAATATCTGAATTTTCATAGCACTGTAACAAAGTAATTTGTGGAAAGTTTAACACTCCACATAAAGAGAGAAGATAGCTACTTAGAGGAAAATTACAGGAAGGGCATAAAGTAAATGAAAAATACCAATCACCTAACTCTTCTAAATGTCATTTTTGCCCAAACAAAAGCAGTGCTCAAATGCTTTCTAAAAAGGTCACTTACTTCACAATCTTTCTTCTCTTCAGGCCCCTTTGGACCTCTAACTCGGTCCTCTAGGGGGACGTTCTGGATCAAAGTATAGTCTTCAGGTATGGGAAAATATGGCTTTTCCTTCTGACCAAAATTGAATTCCACAGCACAGTTGTGGCAGAGAACATGTGGGAAGAGTGGCCGATCAGCAAGAATTTCCTTACTGATTTTGAAGGCAACACCAAGGTCTTGTCCATTCTTTGCATAGGAGAGTTCTACTTCATCACTTTCAAAGTTCTGTTAATAGAGGAGGGGAAGAGGGGGAGAATTAAGTTTTAATCTGCTTCCTGTAAAACTAAGAAACTTTTAACTTTCAAATGAGTGACGGTTATCCTATGGAAATACTATTCAGGTTCAATCTATATCCAAAAGCAGAAACAATACTGCCTTAGAAGGTAAGACTAGATTTTCAGGTCGACTTGATGCTAAGTACTTTTTATCAGTTAGTAGTGAATGTTGATATTAACACAGCTTTAAAAAAAAAATTCCCAGCACATAACTTGCCATTTACACACAAAAAATTGGCTAGGACTTACAGCGAAACATGTAATCACATCATTTTCATCAAACTTCTCTCCATAATCTTCAGTCTCACAGTTGCATGTTTTTATTCCTTTTAGAGAATACCCATAAGAAAATTCTTCTTCTCCTAAAAATAATAATAAACTACCATGAAGCTGATTTTTTTCAAAACAGCTTAATGCCCATATATTTTAGTATTCCTGATGTAAGGTTTTAAAAAATGAGCATATACTAAATATTCTTTTACATACACTGGCTTTATACTAAATGTAAAGTTCAATGGGTTATAGAACTAGTTTACAAATTGCATAACGTGGGTAACATTCTATCTTAAATATTATTGGTCATAAAAGAACAAAAACTAAAATTCAGCCTATGCCTACTACGTGCTAATGTTATCTAATTTAAAATATTAACAGAATTGGACAAAAACAAGCAAAATATTTGGAATGCCTTCTATTCTAACTACTAAAATCAGACCCTAAACACTGAGTACACAGGACTCAAATAGAAACTTTACCAAGTAGCATTCCACTTGTGGTTAGAGACCAGCCAATCCGAACTTCATGGATGTCAATATCTTTTGTATATAAATGCCTTACTGGGATCTTCTCTGTAACCTGAAAGTCAAATCATAAATGATTTAACTATCAGCCAAAAGATAAATAAACCCTTGAAACCTGGCTTATTTCATTCCATGGGATAACTGCTCTGGCTGCTAATACAGTCACCCACTCAAGAACTGAAAGAATTGATAAGGGCTTATAATTTGAAAAGATTTAAATATTTGGTTGAATCACATTTGAAAGAACAGTTAATGTTTAAAAATTACATAGTCTCAATATTCAACCTACAATAATTAAAGCACATATTTAACATTTTTTCTCTGCAACAAAATCAAGAGTCTAATTTTTAAACCCTTGGTGGGTCTTTTCAAGTGCCTGATTAAAAAGAGCGCATTTTAATAATAAAGGGGGCTGGCTGTGTACCACAAATTCAGATCCAACATGTTCAACTATTACAAAAGGTTCCTAATCCCTCTTCTAATTCATAGAAACTTTCCGAAGATAAAAAGTTCTACTGATACCCAATAGTGCCAGGTAAATGGAAACTCACAAAGGTTCTTAAAAAACAAAACACAAATTATATTTACCTTCATTTCAAAGCAGACTTTGCCTTTTGACACACCGTAAGAAGCCCTTCCTCCAGCCCAAAGAAAAGCAAAACTCTCCATAGTAAGGGAAGAAGCACTGAGGCGATCTCTTGATATTTTAAAATGCAGATCACAATTATCTGTAATTACATCAATACCATATTATTTCTTTTCACATCAAACGTAAACATATTTGCTATGTAGACAAAACTTGGTTATTAAATTTCTGCACGTATGTCTAAATGCTACATAGGACACTTTTACATGCTGTTAAATTTTCAATTTTAAGCCCCACTCCCACCAAGTCACTTGCCAAATTATGTACTGAAGTGTAAACTACCTATAAAACTAAGAAACACCAAGGTTTAATGTGTATTTTAAGTATATAAAATAAGACAATGTGACATTAATACATACCTGCTCTGCTCTTTACCTTGATTTAGAGGCAAGCAGTAGAGGATAGCAGGAAATCAAAGTGAAGCATGCCAGAACCAGGTAGAATTTACCAGTGCCACAATAGAACTGACAGAAGGCCATGACCAAGTATTGTATGAGCTGCTGATCCTGTACTTTCTATTTTTAAAACACCAGGGACTCTAGATCCTAAATCCTTTTCTAAAACTTGTGAAGGCAGCCTCAGTCTACAAACACAAACCCAGTTGTCTAATGCTGTAGCTATTATAGCCCTTTAGGTCTCCCTTCCTGGTGCTTGCCTGTTCAACAACAATGGGGGTTACCCACTTCCGGGATTATCCAAATCCAGAATGTCTTTAACCTAGCTCACCACCTATGGGTCAGTGGCTCATTAACATGCACTTCTGAGGGAGAGCTGAAGTTAGAAAGCTGTTTCCTTAAAAAGTTTTTATTGGTGAGAAAAATTAAATCTACGTAGTTTGAAATTCCCCTTCCATTAGCTTTGCTCTTAAAATTCCCAACCGTCATTGATAGAATGAACCCAATATTGCATTTAACAAATTGATATTCCTAGGTGACCAGTTACAAGTCTGTCTACTTTATAATAGTAGTGTTACCCTCTTGAATTATTGCTTCATTTATCTTGCCAATACCTAATACTTTATATTTAAGAAACCGAATTTTAAAAACATTCATCTGACTACTTTTTCATGTAGCTTTCTTTTAAAAGCATCCACTATCTTAACTATCTGTAAAGGATACTCAACAAGAAATCAGGAGTTTTATATTAACACTCTGACATATCTGAATAAAAAAACAATCTGTATTCAAAAACACTAGAATCTACGCTTCAACTCCCCAGGCTCTACAGGGCAGATTGACACCTTACCTCTTATTTTTCAAGCAATTACTTCTACCCTTTGTTCTATCACTGAAAGAACTGATAAGAACTGATCAAATACTAAATCAACAAATCTCTTCGTAAATAGAATTTACAACTCTAACAGCCATGGCCATTTAGAGGTTTGCAATACTAATACTTCCTCCTACTCAACTGCAACCCAACTGGGTAAAGTAGCAGTATTTACAGCGCTGCCATTGATACCATTCGCTGGTGAAGAGAGCTAGTGGCCCAGTGATAGGCCACTGCTGCTGCCCCAGGTCTTTGGAAGAAATCAACTTATGTTAAAGCAGCAGCTACTGAACTGGAATTGAGAACAAAAGAGCAGTTATTGAGAAAGTAATATTACAATCTTTTAGAATAGGGAATACACTTGGGTGCTAATGGGAAAAGCCATTAATAAAATGTAACTAATCCAAATAGCTCACTTAAGGTGAGTCCAAAAAAGATGAAATTACTTTATTGAGGAAGCCTTACAAGTTTCCATTAGTTAGCGAGTCAAAAGTTGGCATTAACTTTACATTCCTACAAAGAACTTTCAAGTAATATAAAAGTATTACCAAATTGCTAGAGCCTGTGTAATTATCAATACAGCTGATGTTATACCGAATATTTAAGCGACCGGATAAATCATCTTCCTGCCTTTGGAAACCTGTTTCCATGTCCCCGTTACATCTTCTGCACTTAAGCTCAATGTACTACGAAGTTTCCTAACATTTCAAACCGAAACCACATCTGAAAATTGGGGGAGGAGGGGGCGCCGCAGCTTCACTTACAAGTGTCAAGACAAACCACCGTGTCATCGAAGTGCTCGTCCTCCTCCTCCACGGGCGGCTGCGGAGACTTGGCCCTGTAAGACAACAGGGCCTCCGGTACAGCCTTTCCCCCAGGACACGCGGCGCGGCTACTTAGTCAGGGGCACTGATCCCTTTTCCCTTAGATTGTCAAATAAAAAATGATAACGGCCAACACAACAATAGCCACCTAGTGTGAATGAGTCAAAATTTCCTCAATGTACTCAAAGTAGCCCCGGCCGTGGTCTTCCCGCGGGCGCTTCACTCCTCGCTTTTTGTCTCCGCCTTTCTGCTCGCTTTTGCCGTCGCCTACAACACACAACACCCCGATTCAGGAGGCCGAGCCCCAAGGCCACACACAGAACCCTTGGGTTTTGAGGCTCAAAACAGGCCATTTCCTTGTTCCTGGTTGTAAGCGTCTTTAATCCACGAATCCAACGCGAATCTAACCACCATCCGCTCGAAACTGGCCTGGAGCGAGTGACGCAGTCGAGAGACATCACAGACCTCGGCAGGCCGTTCGAAGGTTCGAGAACCCTAACGAAAACCAGCGCCGCACAGGCCGAGCCCAGTGGCACATAGCCTGTGCCAGGAACCAGGAAACATCACTGCCTTCCTCTGGGCCTCAGTTTCCTCATCTGTGAAATGGGGCTGGAGCCTGCGATCTGGCGGTCCCAGCTGGCTCTGCGGGAGATGGGGACTCTGTGCCACAGTTCCCGCAGCTATTAAGGGGGAGGGATCATAGCTCTCGCCCCCGGGCTGTAGCTGACAGTGCCTGGTATGCAGCAGGGGAGAACTAACTGGACCCAGCTCTAAGACACCGCTGGCCGCCCAAGCCACAGCCACCCATCTGCGCACACTACGATGCTTCCGTGTAAGACTAAAATGAAAACAAACAGCATTTGTGTATGCAGACATATAAAAAGGCCCAGAAAGCCGAAGCCGGTTTGGCTCAGTGGATAGAGCGTCGGCCTGCGGACTGAAAGGTCCCAGGTTCGATTCCGGTCAAGGGCATGTACCTGGGTTGTGGGCACATTCCCAGTAGGGGTTGTGCAGGAGGCAGCTGATCGATGTTTCTCTCTCATCGATGTTTCTAACTCTCTATCCCTCTCCCTTCTTC
>NW_006282203.1:108856-115738 GCF_000327345.1 Myotis davidii
GTCTCTGCCCTTCCGGCCCCGGATCCCGCTTCTGCCCGACCGCCTTGCGCCCGCAGCGTGTCAATTTCACGGCTTGCATCTTCCGCCTGCCATCTTAGATTCGCCCCGTCCAGCTATTGGTTTCAAATGCCTTATTAAAATGTGTGTTGTTGTATTTTTCAGTTTTGATTTGTGCAACGCAAATGGGCAGTTGTTACACGCTGACCATTTGGTTTAGTACAGCGGTTCTCAACCTGTGGGTCGCGACCCCTGTAGGGGTGAAGGACCCTTTCACAGGGATCGCCTAAGACTATGGAAAACAGCCAAAACCGGTTTGGCTCAGCGGATAGAGCGTCGGCCCGCGGACTGAGGGGTCCCAGGTTCGATTCCGGTCAAGGGCATGTACCAGGGTTGGGGGCACATCCCCAGTAAGAGATGTGCAGGAGGCAGCTGATCGATGTTTCTCTCTCATCTATGTTTCTGACTCTCTATCTCTCTCCCTTCCTCTCTGTAAAAAATCAATAAAATATTGAAAAAAAAAAGACTATGGAAAACACATATATAATTACAGATTGTTTTTTGATTAATCACTATGCTTTAATTATGTTCAATTTGTAACAATGAAATTGGGGATCACCACAACATGAGGAACTGTATTAAAGTGTGATGAATCACTATGCTTTCATTATGTTCAATTTGTAACAATGAAAAGACATCCTGCATATCAGATATTTACATGACGATTCATAACAGTAGCAACATTACAATTAGGAAGTAGCCATGGAAATAATGTTATGGTTGGGGGTCCCCACAACACCAGGAACCGTATTAAAGGGTCGCGGCATCAGGAAGGTTGAGAACCGCTGGTTTAGTGTCTTCAAGTCCTGCTGGCAAAGTGGACTTTAACTGGGGGAGGGCGAGGGCAGGGCCCTGCTTTTGTCTGTTCCTCTCCCCCTGCTGCTGGCTGGGGGGCCGGCGGGGATCCCCAACCACACTCAGCATCGGCCTTGTCGGGGCAGGGGCACCCCGGTGCTGACAGCCCAGAAATCGGGCTCAGAACTGCCTTTCGGGGTCCCCTCTGCCTACCGAGCAGACGCACCCCCTGACCCCCAAGATGCCCCCAGCCCAGCTCAGGACCTGGACGCAGGGAGGAGGCCCCGGGAGCTGACCCCGAGGATGAGGCCCCGAAAAACCGTGCACTGGATTCTCTGCGTTCTCCTGCAGGAATGTTCTTGACCCGGTCATGCTGACACTCTAATAAAAGCTCGTGGAAAATAAAGGGCTGTGATTTCGTAAAAAGAAAAATAGACTCACTCTAGAAATGTGTGGGTTTTGGGGGTGTTGTGTTTTTTTTGTGCCTTTGAAGTTTAAATTTTCTCTTTGCTAAGGTGTGTTGTGTTGTTGAGGTTTTAGATAGGGGTGCCAGAATTTAGATTTGGGATAGAGGTAAACAGCTTAAAACGCAGAAAAATCTCCCAGTGTTCCACTAGCTCTGACTAAAGAGGTCAGTTATACTGGGTACACTGGTGCTTAACTGGCAAATAATGCTGCCCCAATATTAATTTGAAATTTGGAAAAATACAAATGTAAACTCTCTCCCGTAGGTTAGTATGATTTTACTGATTCATAAGATACATTTTTATATGTTGCCATGTAGTCATGAATAAAGATGAAATATTAACACTATGAAATGATTTTTTTATGAAATGATTTTAATTGAAATGAATGGACTATGTGCAGTACTAGCAATTCTCGGTTCAAGTTAATGGAGGTAGACGGCATAGCATCCAAAATAGGAACCTCCACGTAATGTCAAAAAACTCATTTTAGCCTTTGGATATAATGTCCTGGGTATACTAAGAATGTCCTTTGGATATAATGTGACTTATAAACAAGTCACAAACTAGAATTTAAACTTTTCAAATTCTGTGCCCTTGTTCAAAAATGTGAAGAGAGCTATAGGTTGCTTACCTGTCCACAAACTGGGTAATTAATGAATGAGAGCTTCAGTATAGTTATTATGATGGTCCTTTAAGTTTATGTGTTCTTAGATACTACCTATATTTACACTAGTAAATATTAGTGATATGAAAACAGTTTCCATTTAACTGGAAAAAAATTAAACTATGAAAAACTAAAGTTTATCGACATAATTTATAATGGTTCTTGGCAGGTTCAGTCAGTTGTAATAATAAACATGAAGTATAGAAAGTTCCATGGCTTTATCTCCAGGAGCTCTGCGGACTTTCTGAGCCGGAGGAAGCGTGGAGACCTTCAGTCCGCTCATTTTACAGCCCAGGAAGTTCCCACCCCAGGGCTCCTCCATTACACTGGGCTTTCTTAGGGCAACATTTGAAAGAAAAAATATTCACAGAGCCATCACCTTACTGTTTGCTCTTCTTAGAAACGGGTAAAATCTGCCATTTCACATTTTACCCCTTGAAAGTATGTACAATGCCAATGTTACTCATTGTTTTTGCTTCTTATGCTTTCAATGCTCTCATGAAGAAGATACGTAGACCCTTCTGCACAAGAATGAGATGAACGCGATTATGACCTCACAAGCTCTCTCTTCCCACAGGCATGCTCGGAGCTAGTCTAAGTTCGTTGAGGGCAGGAAGTGAGATGCGCTTGACATTTCCAGCCCCCCGTGCAGTGTCTTCTCCTCGGAGAGACCTGCGGGGTGTCGGGGACAAGATGCTCAGTAATGAAAAGTATCCTCCAAAGACGTGTGAAAGGTGTCACAGCCCTGATGGGCATTGAATAATTGTTCATTTTAAGAGAGTTCTCCAAAAATCAAGCAGAGGCTGTGATAATGCGTTTTATTTACCAGAGCTTCCTTGGCATAACACCTGCAGAATAAATAACAAGTGATTTCATACTCATCTTAAGAGTAGCCATGCCCAAGGCTGTCTATTTCTCTAATGTCCCATGTCTCCTAACCCATTTCCTTATTCAATAGAACACAGAGGTAGGGACTTTATATTGTCTACCACTCCTAGCAATATTGCCAAGTACCAGAAGCTTAATGAATATTTTTTAGTTTATTTAGAAGGTGGTATTAAACTATTAAGAAAATCTTGTAGCTCCAGATATAAGCACCATCAAAAAGTGTCATCCAGGATCTACTAGTTGACTATGATCCAGAAAAGCACATAATGATAACAGATTATAACCAGCGTGGCCCTAGCCAGTTTGGCTCCGTGGATAGAGTGTCAGCCTGCGGATTGAAAGGTCCCGGTTCTATTCCGGTCAAGGGCACATGCCTGGGTTATAGGCTAGATCCCCAGTAGGGGACGTGCAGGAGGCCGCCGATCAATGATTCTCTCTCATCATTGATGTTTCTATCTCTCCCTCTCCCTTCCTCACTGAAATCAATAAAAATATATTTTTAAAAAAGATTATAACCAGTGCTGTCCAATACAGTAGCCGCTAAGCCATATGTAGCTATTTAAATTAAAATTAAAGATTAGATTCCTCACTCACACTACCCACACTTCAAATGCTCCATTGCCATTCGTCTCATACTGAACAATGCAGAATAGAATGTTTTTATCATCAAAGTTCTCTGGGACAGTGCTTTTACGGACTGTTTTGAAAGTACAACTTACGTCCAGGAAAGAACCCTCATCCACATATGGCTCAACAGCCAGACTAAATGGAAAGCTGGTCCCAAGAATTAGAGTCAAAGTGTGTGTGTGTTTATGTGTATTTATATTATAGTTTTATAGATACATACACACACAGTCAACTCCCAACTCATCTATGTCTCTACTTAACAAATATGTATATATACTTAGATATATATTGTTTATTTATTTTTGTTATTCCTCACCTGAGGATATTTTTCCATTGATTTTAAGAGAGTGTGGCAAGGAGAGGGAGAGACAGAGAGAGAGAGGAATATCGATGTGAGAGAGACACATTGATTGGTTGCCTCCTGCATGTGCCCTGACCGAGGTGGGGGATCAAGCCTACAACCGAGGTACAGGCCCTTGACTGGAATCAAACCCTCGCCCTTCAGTCTGTGGGCTGACGCTCTATCCATTGAGCCAAACCGGCCAGGGCTACTTCACAAATATGGATTGAACTCCTGCTATGTACCAGGCACTGTACTCTGCAGGGAAAACAGACATGAATGACACAGTCCCAGGCATCCAGGCGCTTACAGTTTGGAGAAAAAGACACTAGTAGATGCTACTGGGACACTAGTAGACTCCATAGGGAGCCCGCCATTTGGACCATCTGCTGAGCCATTGTCAGAAAGGTTCCCAGGGTGCAGGTGTGTGCACATGCTTCCTACCCACAAACATTCACACATGCAAAAGCAAAACACAACACAGCCTCACACACACAGAAGCCAGTGTATGACACTTGCAAGTAAACAGTAATTAGCTAAGATGATCTTCTATCATATTCATCATTCTAAATACAGAGCTGCCAGTCATTTGCAGACTTCTGCCCTCTGACAAGTCCTTCATTAAAAGCTGTCCAGGCCTGGCCGGGCTTGAGCATCAACCTACGAACCAGGAGGTCACGGTGGGGGCATATGCCCAGGTTGCGGGCTCCATCCCGGATGTGGGGAGTGCAGGAGGCAGCTGACCCATGATTCTCTCTCATCATTGATGTTTCTCTCTCTCTCTCTCTCCCTCTCCCTTCCTCTCTGAAATCAACAAAAATATATTTTTTAAAAAGCTGTCTGGGAATATAAATCTTAGGGATATAATGTACAGCATGGTCACTACAGTGCTATACTATGTTGTATATTTGAAAGCTGTGAAGAGTGTAGGTTGCAAAGGTTCTCATCACACAAAAAAATTACTGTGGTGATCATTTCACAATATATGCAAATCTCGAATCATAATGTTGTTCACCTGAAACTAATATATCGTATGCTAATTATATCTTAATTTTTAAAAAGCTGTCAGGGGGTAGAGGGGAAACATCCAATGCAGTGCCTCCTGCACTGTCCTAATCGCCTAGCCCAGTGGTCGGCAAACTCGTTAGTCAACAGAGCCAAATATCGACAGTACGACGATTGAAATTTCTTTTGAGAGCCAAATTTTTTAAACTGAAACTATATAGGTAGGTACATTGTTATTAACTTAATTAGGGGACTCCTAAGGCTTAGGAAGAGCCACCCTCAAGGGGCCAAAGAGCCGCGTGTGGCTCGCGAGCCGCAGTTTGCCGACCACGGGCCTAGACACTGTGTATCCTTGGTATCTACGTAGCCTCTCCTGCTGTTTCCTGCTTCCGCTTGGCTCCATCCACACGCATTTCCCATGGGCTGTCTTTTCAGTCCCCTGTGTTCTGTCCTGAGTCATTTATTTGTGATATTAACTGACAGTGATTGAGTGCCTGCTATGCTCCAGCCACTGTGTCAGGCATTTTGTACCAAATATCTCTAATCTTCATAGCAAGCTCATAGGTAGGAAGTATTTGTATCAGTTTATAAAGGAAATATGGGAACAGAGGATCAGAGGGGTTAGGAAATTGGCCAGGCTTAATACGTGGTAAAGGTAAAAGATCCAATCTCAGTGGCCTGACGGCCTGGCCAAGCTCTTTTTCCTGCACCGGTGACTCTGAGTCATAAGAGTTTCAAAGCCAGCGGTTCTCAACCTGGGGGTCGTGACCCCTTTGGGGGGTTGAACGACCCTTTCACAGGGGTCGCCTAAGACCATCGGAAAACACATATATAATTACATTGTTTCTGTGATTAATCACTATGCTTTAATTATGTTCAATTTGTAACAATGAAAAGACATCCTGCATATCAGATATTTACATGACGATTCATAACAGTAGCAACATTACAGTTATGAAGTAGCCACGAAAATAATGTTATGGTTGGGGGTCACCACAACGTGAGGAACTGTATTAAAGGGTTGCGGCATCAGGAGGGTTGGGAACCACTGTTCAAAGTCAAAACCGGCATGCACTGATCCAGCAAGATTTTACAGAATGTAGTGCAGGAGAAAGAGACAGGCAAACCAACAATTCTACTCTTAGAGTAATACGTGCTAGGACAGAGGTGTGTATTCAGTTTGGGGGACAGAGCCACAGGCTTCTTAGGGGAAGGGGCACTGAGCTGGGTTTTCTGACGTGAGCAGGGCTGAGGGAGGGAAGGCCATGCCACGCAGGAGGAACAGCCTCTGGGAATGCATTGGTGAGCCCTGGCCAGCGAGCATCGTCCCCAGCACCCAATGGTCACCAGTGCAATTCCTGGTCAGGGCACATACCCAGGTTGTGGGTTTGATCCCTGTGATCTCTGATCGGGGTGCGGAGGTAACTGATTGATGGTTTTTTCTACACATCGATGTCTCTCTCTCTCTCACTCTCTCTCTCTCTCCCTTTCTTTAAAAAATGGGACTCAGGATTGCTGTTTTCCCATTTAATTTTCCCCCTTGCTTGTGAACTGTATCTTTTCAATTACAGTTGACATATACTATTATATTACTTTCAGATGTACGACCTCTGATTAGACATTTAGGTATCTTATAAAGTGGTCCCCCAATACGCCTAACACCGATCTGATCACCATACTGGTTATTACAATATTCTTGACTGTATTCTCTGTCCTATATTTTACATCCTTGAGGCTTTCTCATTTTTTAAAGGAGGTGGGAAATCTTCATTTTTATTTATTTATTTATTTTTAAAATATTTTTTATTGATTCCTGCGGGAAGCTGGTCCATCCTTGCTACTTGACACAGACGCTGCAGGGAAGAAACATCTGCACAGCATATGTTTCAAGGAACCTGGCATATATGGCATACTGTTCTTAATATGTTTGCTCCCCTTCTTGGCGCTATGTGTTTTAACAAAGGTCACCTCTCAGAAAAGGGTTGTTTCTCCAGGTAGGGATTTTTCCCTGGAGTTAGGGAGGGAACACACCCCCTTCT
>NW_006282203.1:116089-127635 GCF_000327345.1 Myotis davidii
TCTTCTTGTATGCCCCCCACAGGGAACGGAACCCAAAACCCAGGCATGTGCCCTTGACCGGAATCAAACCCGGACCCTTCAGTCTGCAGGCTGACACTCTGTCCACTGAGACAAACCCGCTAGGGCGGAAATCTTCATTTTTATATAAATTCCCCTACATTTGAGGGGTGGTTGACACTACCTAGGCCAAAATGACCGTGTCTTTGCCATTTGTTTTTCCGTCCTGCGCAGCGGTTGCCAACCTCTCGGACCTCTCGGACCACCATTGGCGCCCGCTGGCCTAGAGAGTCTTGGCCGGGGCACTGGCAGGAAGACGGCACAGGTGGCCACTGGGGGTGGAGCAGGTGAGAAGTGATGAAGGCCACCCAGACCCAGGTCAAACGGGTCTGCTCCATCTTGAGGAGGGTAACAGGGCTCTGAAAAACATTCCTGGAGATTGCTAGGGTTTTCCTAAGCCCCAGAGATGTTCACCGGGTCTCTGACATGACCGTCCATTCTTGGCAAATATAACCATTTGGGTTAATTTTCTAAACAGTGCTGACGTTCGGGTCTTGGCCTGGCCTGAGAGGTAACAAAGCATCCAGGACAAGTGACAGGGGGAGTACGTGAGCCCTTGGAGAGCGACAGAGCTCAGCAAACAGCTCTGTTCCTTACCAGCCAGCAGGTACCGCAGGCAAGGTTGCTCCTCTCTCAACGCCAGCCTCTTACCTTGTGAAGTGATCACGTCCTATCTACCCCTGAGGAGTAAGAATCACACATGCGAGAATCGTGAACCACGTGCTATACAAACAGATGGTAGTCATGTAAGTCAAAGCCTACTCAAACACAGGCTTTGGGGGAGAAGGAGGGGGAAAGCAGCTACCTAGGTATTTCAGTCTGAAAGTGAGAGGTAACAGTGTTTATTGAAAGACTTTACAATGTAAGTCTGACAGCTCAGGGAATACACTCCTAGCGTTGGCCAGGCTAGTAATCTCCGCCTCTGTGATTAGGAGTCCAGACCAGCACGCACAGTTCGTCTTCTCCCCGGAGTAGCAAAGCCATTTGAACAAGCAGCCTCGAGAGATTTTTGACTTTTGGGTGCTTATCTGTGCACGAGGTTCACATCACCATTATTGCCCACAGAAAAAGATACCTGGGGCCTTATTTGCATGACTTCCACAGACACATTGTTTTTATTTTTAAAAATGTATATTTCTTATTGATTTTAGAGAGGAAGGGAGAGAGATAGGAACATCAATGAGGATCCTTGATCAGCTGCCTCCCGCACGCCCCCCAGACCCGGGCATGTGCTCTTGATCGGAATCGAACCTGGGACCCTTTAGTCCGCAGGCTGATGCTCGATCCACTGAGCCAAACCGGCTAGGGCAGAAGCATTGTTATTCTTATGAAAAGTAAAAACACAACGGATCAGGCCCTAGAAAAGCGTGCAGTGCTTTAAAATGTGAAGAGAAGGGCATTGGCTGCCCAGCAGGGGAAACAGGTCTCTTCTTGGTAATTGGCAATGAGTTTGCTTTGCCATCCACTGTCACCAGGACTGCTCGCGATCCGTGGGTGGACGGTCAGCTGACCAAGGCAAGGCCCCAGGGTGCAGAATGGGGTGTCACCTTGGAGGTGCTTACCTAGCCACGTCTTCCCTCCAGAAACCAGACTTTTGCAGCCGGCCTTTATTGCATAAGCTCTCAAATGCGTTGGAAACAAATTCACTCTCAAATTGTGATGGATAGATAATATTGCCCGGGCAAGTTCATGAAGCACTTTGTAAACAGATTCTTAACTTACATTTGTCCAGAAGTAACTGGGGGAGTTCAGCTTCCTGGCCTCAGGACAGACATGAATCTACAAGTTGCAAAAGGGGGCCCAGTTATGTTTTAGAACAGTGGTTCTCAACCTTCCTGAAGCCCCGACCCTTTAATACAGTTCTTCATGTGGTGGTGCCCCCAATTTCATTGTTACAAATTGAACATAATTAAAGCACAGTGATTAATCACAAAAACAATATATAATTATATATTTACATTTGTCCAGAAGTAACTGGGGAGTTCATCTTCCTGGCCTCAGGACAGACATGAATCTACGAGTTGAAAAAGGGGGCCCAGTTATGTTTTAGAGCAGTGGTTCTCAACCTTCCTGAAGCCCCTACCCTTTAATATAGTTCTTCATGTTGTGGTGACCCCCAAGCATAAAGTTATTTTTGTTGCTACTTCATCACTGTAATGTTGCTACTGTTATGAATCGTCATGTAAATATCTGATATGCAGGATGTATTTTCATTGTTGCAAATTGAACATAATTAAAGTATAGTGATGAATCACAAAAACAATATGTAATTATATATGTGTTTTCTGATCGTCTTAGGCGACCCCTGTGAAAGGGTCGTTCCACCCCCAAAGGGGTCGCGACCCACAGGTTGAGAATCGCTGTTTTAGTCACATCTTCCTGAAAGGCAATATGATTTCTTCCCATCCTAGGAGAAGCTGGATGGGCTGCAGGATGGAACTAGTTTCCAGTTTTTTGCTTCATCAGACCTTGAGTCGCTTTTACTTCAAGGTGAATTCCTAGAACAGGAACTTCAAACATAAACACAGACAAATTTTACAATGTAAGCACTCGTGGTTTTTCTATCGCAGGTGTTTCGAAGCTGTGCTTTCATCTACATGACAATAAAACGCCGCAGGGAAGTGGGTCCGTCATTAGCACCTCTCCCGGAGTGATTGATCTTGTGAACGCCCTGCTAAAAGCTCTTCAGTGGCTCCCCACTGCCCTGGGGATAGAGACCCACGCTGGGCCTCCAGGAGGTGGCATCTGCTGCCTCTTCAGCTGTGGTTCTCAACCTTGGCTGCACATTAGAATCACCTGGGAATCTTTTTAAATCCTGATTTCTGGGCCTCGTCCTCTGGAAATTCTGTTTCTTTGTTACTGATGTTGTGGCCCCACCCCATCACAAAGAAACAGAATCTCCGGAGGATGAGACCCAGAAATCAGGATTTTATAAAGATTCCCAGGTGATTCTAGTGTGCAGCCAAGGTTGAGAACCACTGCTTTAGCCCTTCAAGCCTACTTGGATAGAAATAGGTGAGAGAAACCAAGATGGCGGCATAGGTAAACACCAGAAATTGCTACCTTCCACAACAAATTCAAAAATACAACTGAAAGACAGAACGGACATCATCCAGAACCACAGAAAGGCTGGATGAGTGGAAATTCTACAACTAGAAGGAAGGAGAAAAGCATACCGAGACTCAGAGGAGGTGCGGTGCGGAAGTAAAATACAAAGGTGTGGAGGTGCATGCGGAGAGGGCTGGCAGCTGAGGACATGGTTGTCTTTTTCAATTGGGAGGGAGTCTCAAGCTCTGAGCTCCAGTTCCAGGTGAGAAAGAAGGAAAATGAGCATTTTCTATCTTTTCTTTCTTACCCTTTCTCCAAGGGAAAGAATCAACTTCTTTTTTTCCCGTTTCCACAGCAAAGGGAATGGTGATTTGTCACTTAGTTGTTATTTGATTGCCATGATGATAAGTAGAATAGTTGTTACGATAATAATCAGAATAGCTTTCATTGAGATAAAATATAGTTTGCATATTTGTATTTATAATATGTGACGTAGTGCATGTCTCTCTTCTAAGAACACTAATCTATTGGCAAATCTTTTGACGCTAAGAAAATAATATTAATTTCATACATATTAGCCTTAGTGGTGTATGTCACACTTATGCTCATATCCTAGGCTGAAATTCAGGCTATCAGCCTGTTAGGGGAGCTCACTGCAGACTTTGGGTGGGGAGACTCTTCCCCTTCTTCTCCCAATACACAACCTGTTCCCCAACCCCCTCTTCCTGGCTTTCAGAGTTAACTTCCTGAGCTACCAATATTATTACGCCCTGGACTTCTGACGCCTCATCATGCCTACAGAGTGAATCTGCGGTCTTAAGAGTGCTATTCAAAACTCTTCAGAAATCCAGTTCAAATCTATACGGACACACTTTCCTGCTGCAATTTTCCCCATTCCTGCCCTACTGGAGATCATATTTAGAAAGTTATTTTACCATTTCACTTTATTATAGTTGGTTGTTTAATTTTTTAAAAAATTTTATCCTAAACATTTGCTTTTTGGGACCCAAAGAAGGCACCAAGGAGGAGCCCAGCCTGCCAGCCAGCCAGCTCCTTCTGCATCCCAGCGAAGGCCTCAGGCCTGTCATTTATATTCTGGCGCCCCCGTCTCAACGCGTTTTTCTTTTTAATTAGGGCACCAGTGGCCCAGAGAACTCTCTTTTCCATGCCTGGGAAAAATAAACAAATTCACTAGGCAGTGCATTCTTCATTTGCATCTTTTATTTTAATCAACCTCATTAAAAATTTGTACCAACCTATGCATTTGAAAGGCCCTGCTGGGACTCACATCAATATGTGAACCCTAGAGAAACGGGGGGTGTTGCTTCCCTCCGGCCTCTGCAGGCAGGAGCCTGAGATGCTTCTTTGGGGTCCCACAGGTGATGAGAGTGGTTGTCTCTCCAATGAAAACCCAAGTCCGGAGCCTTGACCCTGCCCCGAAGGCTTCTCGGGTAATGTGCCCTTTTCTCCATATCCCCTGTGGTTCAGCCAACAAAGTCACATCAGATGCACAATTCACTTTCAGCCCCGCGAGAGGAAATTTCGGATTAGAAGCTACATTCTGCTGTGAAACAGTGTCCTAGTCGGCTGAACCAACAGCGATTTATTTTTTTATTTTTATTTTTAAAATATATTTTATTGATGTTCCACAGAGAGGAAGGGAGAGGGATAGAAAGCTAGAAACATTGATGAGAGTGAAACATCGATCAGCTGCGTCCTGCACATCCCCTACTGGGAATGTGCCCGCAACCAAGGTACATGCCCTTGACTGGAATTGAACCCGGGACCCTTCAGTCCACAGACGGATGCTCTATCCACTGAGCCAAACCGGTTAGGGCAGTGATTGATCGTCTCTCAGTTCTGGGGGCTGGAAGTCCAAGATCAAGGAGCCGGCAGGGTTGGTTTCTTCTGCAGCATCTCTCCTTGGCTTGCCAGGACCCCTCAATCCGCAGGCCAAGGCTCTATCCCCTGAGCCAAACCAGCCAGGGAAGGAAGGGAGAATAGTAATAGAATGTTAATGCCTGCCACCGCCTTGCACAGACTCACTGTTCTAACAAATTGCTTCTGGGTGCACCTCTGAGCTCTGCTATGGCCCTCGGATACTGTGTTTCCTTTTCCAGTGTCCAGGCTGGCCTCTGTGCTGCAGCCCTTGTTTGGTCTCTAGAGGAATGAATTTATTTCGTGCGGAAAGACCTACCCCATGTCCTTTGGTTATAACTGCCTCACGTGTCACAGCTGCCCTGTCACTAAGTCAGTGTGTCCTGGTGCTGCCTGGAGAGGCCTGTGCTCTTTCCAACGTTTTTTGTTTGTTTGTTTGTTTTAATATTTTTATTTTCAGAGAGGAAGGGACGGGGAGAGAGAGAAACATCCATGATGAGAGAGGATCATTGATCGGCTGCCTCATGCACGCCCCACACCGGTCAAACCCACAACCCGGGCATGTGCCCTTGACCAGAATTGAACCTGGACCCTTCAGTCCACAGGCCGACACTCTGTCCACTGAGCCAAACCGGCCAGGGCTCTTTCTGACGTTTATGACTTGTAGTCTTTTGAAGACTGGCCTAAGCCCTCATATTTGCAATGGAATTTCTGAGATACGGCGTTCCACTCTCTCCGGCTGTTTCCTTTATGCCCTTGTTTTCTGTAAAAGCGGCTTTTAGAATTTTCAGAATCAACTCTTTGCGATATGTAGTCACTGACATCTTACTCACCCCTGCACAGTTCAAATCCGGATTCCCAGATACACGATTGTGCCAATTAGAGAGTCATAAATATCATTTTCAGCGAAGTGAGCAGCACTGACTTCCATGAAACATGTTAAGTAGATAATTTGGGGGTCATAGCTCTTCTTCCTCCTGCTTCTATCTGTATATTAGCAACTGGCATTCTCGCTTCATGACCAGGTTCAAACTTGACCAAGACACTTGGCCGCACAGGAGCAAGATCCTAGTCCTGGTTGTGGTCTGGGTGTCGGGTAGCTTCTCAGGAGTGTCAGTGGCCCAGTGATGCAACTTCCTGAATGGGAACAGATTTGGGGACTGATAATTCGTGCCTTGAGCAATCACAGGCCCAAGTTCAATGTCCTGTCCTGGAAAATTTGGTGGTTTGTGCAGAAAATGAGCAAGGATAGCATTACTAATCTAGACAGAGCCTTATTTAAAATAACTTTGTTTTTGTTTTGTGTGTTAGTCTGGCAATTGCGTGTGTGTTAAGTAGGCATTGAAAAGTCCAAGTGCACCCTGGCTGGTTTGGCTCAGTGGATAGAGCGTTAGCCTGTGGACTGAAGGGTCCTGGGTTCGATTTCAATGAAGGGCACATCCCCGGGTTGCCGGCTCAATCCCTACTAGGGGGTGTGCAGGAGGCAGCCGATCAATGATTCTCTCTTATCATTGATGTATCAGTCTTCAGGCCGATGCTCTATCCACTGACCTAAACAGCCAGGGCCCACAGTGCTCTTCTTTAATGAGACCTTGACATTCCTCCCATGGAATGGTGGTATCTGTGTTTCTTCCCCTCTGACCTGAGTGGCCTCTGTGACTGCTCTGACTGACAGAGTAGTATGCAGAAGGGATGCTGTACTAGCCAGGGTTCTCCAGAGAAACAGACCAAAGGTTCTCTGTAGAGATATAGAGATTTTAAAAAATATATGTATTTGTATTGATTTCAGAAAGGGAGAGAGAGGGAGAGAGAGAAACATCAATAATGAGAATCATTGATCAGCTGCCTCCTGCACGCCCCTTACTGAGGATTGAGCCTGCAACCCGGGCATGCGCCCTGACCAAGAATCAAACCATGATCTCCTGGTTCATAGGCTGATACTCAACCACTGGGCCACATTGGCTGAGCGAGATAGAGCTTTATTATAAGGTATTTGCTCATCCAATTACAGAAGCTGAGACGTCCCACATGGGCCCTCTGCAAACTGGAGATTCTGGAAGGCTGATGGTGCAAGTGTCGTTCGAAGCCTTGAGAACCAGGTACACTGAGGGCAGGAGAAAAAAAACGTCTCCGTTCAAGTGGTCAGAGAGCAAATTCATCCTTCCTCTGCCTTTTTGCTCTAGTCAGACTCTCAATGAATTGGATGATGCCCCACCCACCGCCCCCCCTCCCCACACACACATTGGGAGGGGCAATCTACTTTACTCAGTTTACTGACTCAAATGCTAATCTCTTCCAGAAACCCCCTTGCAGAAACCATGTTTAACTGAGTGGCTGGACATTCCGTGACCTATAGTATAGGTCCTATACTAATTGACACAGAAAATTCACCGTCAAAGACGCTATTGGACATCATGTTCTCTTGAGACACGCACCTCTGGAACCCTGATGTCAACTGCCTTGAGGTCACCATGCTGTGAGAAAGGTCCAATGAGCCCAGCTGGAGAGATCTCACAGAGAATCCCTGAGACCACGTGAAGAGAGAGAGAGAGACAGAGAGAGAGAGAGAGAGGCCTGGCCAGGCCCCAGCTGCTCCAGCCCCAGATCCAGCTGCATTTCGCCAGGTTACAGCTGCTCCAGCCCCAGATCCAGCTGCATTTCCTGTATCTGATAGCAACATCTTGAGAGACCTTCACTCAAAACTGCCCAGCACAGCCCTGCCTGAAATCCTGACCCACAGAAACTGTGAGGGATAATACACAAAGTGATTTTCTCCTCCCATTCACAACTCCCTAAGAATTAAATGTCTATACTGCTATCAATCTCAGACACATTACAGTTTGACTTCCTGTTTTAGAAGATGAAGGTATCATGCTCTTATGTTACCCTACCTTCCCAATGCTACTCCCTCGATTACCCAAACATAGTTATATAAAAATGTTGGTTAAGCCAATATTTATTTTTTTTGCCTTATTATTACTACTACTACATAAGTCTTATTTACTGTTGAGTCAATTTATGCATAATCATTGCATTCTCTTTCTTATGCTACTTAATTACTCCTTCGCTCAATTTCCCATATCATTATCACTCTTTCTTCCCACACTGCCCAAGGGAATTGCAAAGGCCCTGAATACGATTTCCCCCATGGTCAGACATCCCGTAGGCTATCAGTGTCCTTTCCCCCCTGGACTTCATCCTGCCAGAGCCTCTGGCCCCTGTTCCTGATGGGCTGGCGCTCTCTAGGTGCAACTTCTGTCCTGGGGCTTTCTTACGCCTGTCTCCTGTGATGGATTCCGTTGTTCCTGACTCTGGTATCCTAGGCTTTCTTGGGTTACTCCCTCATTTTCATGGAGCACATCCTGCAGTGGCTTTCTACGAAAGGATGAGCCAGAATTGAAAGTGTTGAGATCTTGCCTGGCTGGAAATGGCCTTATTCTACACTCTTATTTGATTACTAGTTGGGTGAGGTGGAGAACTCCAGGTTGAAAACCCTCTTTCTCAAAAATTTGAAAGCATTGCTTCATTGTCTTCTAGTTTCCAGTCCTGTTCTTGAGAATTCCCCTGCCAGTATGATTCCAGAATCTTTATTGTGAGACTTATCTTTTTGTTGTTCTTCTATATAAACTGCTAGTGTTTTCTTGTTATCTTTGGTGTTCTGAAATATTACAAAGATATGACTTAGTATAGGCCTCTTTGTCATTTATTTTTTCTGGATGGGACCTTTGAATCTAGAAGCCTGCTCTCCTACCCTGGGACATCTGTTACTTCTTTGATAATTTCCTCCTCTGTATGTTCTATTTCTTAAATTTCTATTAGTTGGCTATTGGACTACCTGGATTAATCCTTTAGTTATAGAAATATTTTCTTGCTGCTCTATCTCTCTATATTATGGGAAATTTCCTCATTTAAAAAAAATTGTTATCACTTTATCTTACCTCGCTGAGGATGTCAATTAGTTTCTGAAGGTTGTTTCCCATTTCCTGTGTTGCCTTTGTTCTCTCTAATTTTTTTCTCCTATTTCTTTGCTTGATCGTTTCAGTTCCTGTCTTTCCTATGGGAGTCCTCACCCAAATGCCCAGTACTTCTTGCATGACCACTCCAGTTAAACAGGGGACATGCTGAAAAGCTGAATGAAACATGACTGAAACTTGGTAATGAGCTTTGCCGTAGGGCAGTGGTTCCCAACCTTCCTAATGCCGCAACCCTTTAATACAGTTCCTCATGTTGTGGTGACCCCCAATTTCATTGTTACAAATTGAACATCATTAAAGCATAGTGATTCATCACAAAAACAATATGTAATTATATAGGTGTTTTCCGATGGTCTTAGGCGACCCCTGTGAAAGGGTCGTTCGACCCCCAAAGGGGTCGCGACCCACAGGTTGAGAACCGCTGCTTTTTGCAAAGGCTAAAATGTCATACAAATGGGATCCCTTATCATTTGTTTGTAAGACACCTTGATAGATTTTTCTGTTGTGACGCCCTCTCGTCCTTTTGACAAAATAGTTCAGCCATGGCAGTCACCCACTGGCAATGATTCTTTTTTTTTCATTGCTTAACGTATTACAAAGAGTATTACAGGGCAATGATTCTTAAAGTCTCAAGATGAAAATCAATAAACTGCTCCCAATGATATGTCAGATACAGTGCGTTGAAATACGTAGTAATGTGTTCCCTGAAGGAAATGTATCATTCTTGGGGTTTTGGCAAAAGTCCTTTAGATGCTTCAGCTCAAGGCATCGGCTCCTCAGGGCCCACCCACGGTCCCCAGGTGGAGGCCGCATCCCCCTGTCCCTCAGGGCTCCCTGTGCACAGCCCTCTCTCAGCACTTCCCACTCTGCCTCCTTGTTCGTCTCAGCCTCCATCTCTCTATTGCCAGCACCCAGCACAGTGCCTGGCCCACAGTGGTTCTCAAGTGTTTAATGAAGTGATTATTCAAAAAAAAAGCAAAAACCTATAGGGTCCAAATATTCAGTCTTTGGGGGAAATACTTCCACTTTAAATATCAAGAAAACAGAGTTCCGAAGTTCTTCTTGCCCCATAAAGACAAAGAGAAAATTGTGGCTCGTCGGACATATTGCTTTGTCTTTTCATGCAACGGGAGAGGACAGAGAAACAAAGCCAGGGTTTCTGGCAGCCCCGGACACAAGCGGTGCACACAAGGCAGGAGGCAGCGGGGATCCTGGCAGCAGTGATGTTCCAGGAGAAACACCTGCTCCGCTGGCAGCGGGGAAAGAAAGACCCAAAATAGCACAGGCACTCCCACTCACACACACAGGAACGCCCCGCCCCGCGGGCAGGAGTGGAATGTCAGGAGGGAGGCCTGGTGGAGCTGACTTGAAAAATTTCCCCATGAGAAGGACTTGAATTTCCCCTTCCATGGAGAGAGAATGAAATCAACACCTTTCATGGAGGCGGGGAGGGCTGCTCCAGGCTCACAGGGTAGGCATGGCCAGCTCGCAGGAAGTGCACAGGCCTGCAGGTTACTCAGGTAACACTAGCCACCCGAGAGGCATGGGGCCAGGAGCCCATGGGGGAGGCGCTCTCAGCCACACAGCAATGAAGCCACTGAGCAATATACCGACCCTCTGTTGGAGCAGCCCCTGGTGAGCACTGCATTCTGAGTTCTAGGGGCGGGTGCGAGGGGGGCGGTTAAGGGGAGGCCTTGGTTGGTATTGGAGGAATCGAGAGAAGCAATCAAAACAAGTCACACGTAAGAAAACAAGGGGCGGGAACCAAATCCTGAGCCATGAAGACCACGCTATTAACCAACTGGACCAGCGGTTCTCAACCTGTGGGTCGCGACCCCTTTGGGGGTCCAACGACCCTTTCACAGGGGTCACCTAAGCCCATCGGAAAACACATCTATAATTACAGATTGTTTTTGTGATTCATCACTCTGCTTTCATTATGTTCAGTTTGTAACAATGAAAATACATCCTGCATATCAGATATTTACATGACGATTCATAACAGTAGCAACATTACAGTAATGACGTAGCCATGAAAATAATTTTATGGTTGGGGTCACCACAACATGAGGAATTGTATTAAAGGGTCGCAGCATTAGGAAGGTTGAGAACCACTGAACTGGACTGACTCTCCTGCATCTTCTCCATTGGTGTCCAAAATAGCCCCTTCAGCCCTAGCCGTTTTGGCTCAGTGGACAGAGCGTGGGCTTGCAGACCAAAGGGTCCCGGGTTCGATTCCCGGTCAAGGGCGCATACCTTGATTGCAGGCGCCACCCTGGTCCGGGTTCGTGCAGAAGGCAACCAGTCGATGTGTTTCTCCCACATCGATATTTCTCTCTGTCTTCCCCCCTCTCTTCCACTCTCTCTAAAGATCAATGGGAAATATCCTCAGGTGAGGATTAAAAAATTAAAACAAACAACAAGAAGAAAAACACAAAATAGTCCCTTCAGATTTTCCTTAAGAAAAGGGTCTTAGGGTCCCAGAAGTTTGGGGAACGCAGTGAACAGTGCACCCCTTCAGGGATTCACAGTGAACGTCAGCATCTGGAGGTCCCTGAGGGATTCTTCCTGAAAGGAAAGACAACGAAA
>NW_006282203.1:127687-129849 GCF_000327345.1 Myotis davidii
CAAACCATTTCCTGCTGGACAGGCTTTCCATCGACCATAAAAAGGGGACCGATGCCCCACCCAGGCATGACTCTTGCCTTTGGCAACGACACACCTTTCAGAATCTTATAGTGAAAGGGAGGCGTCATTATAAACACTCTTTGTGAATTTTCAAATCTCTTTTCCTCAACATGTCAGCCTGGGAAACCCACCAAGTTTCTTAAATTTACTTAAAAAAACTTTTTTTAGACCTGTTTTAGGTTCACAACAAAGTTGAGCAGAAAGGGCAGAGAGTTCCCATATACTCCTGTACCCCTGTACCCCAACACGAACGTCCCCAGCAGAGAAGGACATTTGTTACAGTTGATAAACATTGATTGGCACCTCATTATCACCCGAAGTCCATATTTTACATCAGGGTTCACTCTATGGGTTCGGACTATGCATAATGGCCTGTACCTACCATTGTAGTATCTGAGTAGTTTCACTGCCCTAAACATTCTCTGTGCTCTACCCGTTCATTCTTCCTTCCTCCCACTCCTGGCAACCACTTTTTTTAAAAAAGGCAGTGGAGAAATAGCACCCCTTCCACTGCCTTTGTTTTTACCTTTTAAATTTCTTTCTTTCTTTTTTAATTTATTTTTTAATATTTTTATTAATTTCAGAGAGGAAGGGAGAGGGAGAGAGAGAGAAACATCAATGATGAGAAAGAATCATTGATTGGCTGCCTTCTGCACTCCCACACTGAGAATCCAGCCTGCAACCCGGGCATGTGCCCTGACCGGGACTCAAACCCTGACCTCCTGGTTCATAGGTTGATGCTCAACCACTGAGCTACCTGGCCGGGCTTGTTTTGTTTGTTTTAGTCTTCACTTTTTCACAGGGTTTCTCAGCCTCAGCACAATTAACATTTTGGACAGATAATTCCTTGTTGTGGGGGGGGGGGTTTCCTGTGTATTGTAGGATATTTAGCAGTACCCCGGCCTCTACCCACTAGATGCCAGTAAGAGCATCCCTCCCTAGTTGTGACAATCAAAAATGTCTCTGACATTGCCTAATGTCCCTTTGTAGGCAAAATCACCCTGATGAAGAACCACAGTTCAAGAAAATTCAGGTTCTTACTGGCTTTACTCAGTCATGAATCAGGCAGCATTCCATCTAGCATAGCAGTTTCTCAACCTGTGGGTCGTGATCCCTTTGGCGGTCAAATGACCCTTTCACAGGGGTCGCCTAAGACCATCCTGCATATCAGATATTTACATGACGATTCATAACAGTAACAACATTACAGTGATGAAGTTGCAACGAAAATCATTTTATGGTTGGGTCACCACATGAGGAACTGTATTTAAAGGGCCAGAAGGTTGAGAACCACTGATCTAAAATATTTGGCATAAAGACCAAATAATTGTTATGAAGTTTCCTCAAAAAAGTGAAAAATGGAACTACCGCATGGTGCAGTAATTCCACTTCTGGTATTTATCTGAAGAAAAGAAAAACACTAATGTGAAAAGCTATCTGTATCTCCATGGTCACTGCAGCACTATTTACAATAGCCAAGATACGAAAACAGCCTGGCTTTCCTTCCCCTGGCTGCCGGCACCAGTTTTTCTCTGGCACCTGGGACCCAGGCCTTTGGTCTGGCTGCAGAGGAAGCTTCTCCACTCCGGCTGCATATTTGGCATAAAGATCAAATAATTGTTATGCAGTTTCCTCAAAAAAATGAAAAATGGAACTACCGCAAGGTGCAGTAATTCCATGTCTGGTATTTATCTGAAGAAAAGGAAAACACTAATGTGAAAAGCTATCTGTATCCCCATGGTCACTGCAGCACTATTTACAATAGCCAAGATACGAAAACAGCCTGGCTTTCCTTCCCCTGGCTGCCGGCACCAGTTTTTCTCTGGCACCTGGGACCCAGGCCTTTGGTCCGGCTGCAGAGGAAGCTTCTCCACTCCGGCTGCAGTGAGGCTTGGCTTCTCCACTCTGGCCGCACAGTCTTCAGTCTTTAGTCTTTAGTCTTCAGTCTTCACTCCAGCCAGAGCCTTCAGGCTTTGCTCCATGCCTGCGTATGCAAATAAACCTCCATCTTTGTTAGGTTGATTTGCATAGTCGCTCTGACTGGCTGGTTGGCGTAGCGGAGTGACACCAATTTGTATGTTTTTCTTTTATTAGTGTCGATA
>NW_006282203.1:130261-133582 GCF_000327345.1 Myotis davidii
CCGCCACTTTGTTGAGTTAATTTGCATACTCATCCTGATTGGCTGGTGGGTGTAGCAGAGTGACGACCAATTTACATATTTCTCTTTTATTAGTGTAGATAGACACCCACACTGAAACATTATTCAGCCACAATAAGAACAAAATCTTGCCATATGCAACAACACAGATGGACCTGGAGGGCATTATGAAAGACATCAGAACATCAGACAAAGAAAGCCAAATACCTTATGACCTCATTTTAAGTGGAATCTAAAAACAAACAAACAAACAAACAAAAAAACCAATCCAAGTCTGTGGTTGACAGAGGCGGGGTTTGAGGGCAGGTGCAATGGGTAAAGGTGGTCAAAAGGTACAAACTTCCAGTGACAAGAGAAATAATTCCTGGGGATGTCATGTACAGGATGATAACTGTATTGATAGTCAATACTGTATTGCATATTTGAACATTGCTAAGAGAGTAAACCTTAAAAGTCCTCAAAATAAGAAAAAGTAATTTGTAACTATGTGTGGTAATGGACATTAACTGGATTTATTGGGATCGGTTTGCAATATATACAAATATCAAATCATGTGTACACCTGAAACTAAAATAATGTTATACGTCAGTTATAGGTCAGTTACAAATTTTGAGAAACCTACAGTATGGCTGAGACCATGGGCTTTTCATCTCACATAACAAAGCTGCATTAGCCTTTGGCTGGGCCGGCACACTAGCAAGTCGGATTATAAGATGAAAGGAAAAAGAAAAGGTTGTTTTCTCCCTGAAACCATGAAAGAAAATAGTGGGGCCCTCATTTGGGGGTTGTTTACATGTCTTCTCTTGATGTGAAGGCAGTTTGGTTCTTTTCAGGGTTCTTTTCACTGTTCACAGAGGAGGGACAGTTGGTCTCTTTGAGAATTAAAAGCTAATACTTGGCTTACCCATCAGGGGCTGTGAAATCAATCTGATAGAAGTTAACAGCTTTTAAAAAATCTGTTAGAGCCCTCGCTGGTTTGCTCAAGGGTCCCAGGTCCGATACCAGTCAAGGGCATGTACCTGGGTTGCGGGCTACATCCCCAGTGGGGGGTGTGCAGGAGGCAGCTGACTGAGGCAGCTGTTTGTCTCTCATCAATGATTTTTCACTATCTCTCTCCCTTCCTCTCTGAAATAAATAAAAATATATTTTAAAAAATAAATAAAAATTAAATTTAAAAATCTGTTAGAAATTTAGGTGTGGGATATCTCTGGTCTAATGAACGTTGAACAAGGGGGTGGGTGAGACCACATACTAAATGCTGGGCAAACTTCCCAAAAGGTGCACTTGGAAAGATGCACCATGTCACCCATCAAAAAGACAAAACATTTTTTTACTGTCATCTCTTGCTCTTATAATAAAATCCAAAATTCTTAGTTCTTCATATCAGACCCTGAATGGCCTGTCCTGCCCACCCTGCCAGCTGTCTTCATATCACTTCTCACCTCCACCCCTACTTTTTAGTCAGATTGGACCTCATGCCACCTCAGGGCTTTTGCAAATGCTGTTCCCACTGCCTGGAACACAATTTTCTCCTCGAATCCTTACCCCTTTCTGAATGTCTTGAAAATTCCTGCAGCTCCCTTAGATCTCATTGTGAATGTCACCTCATTATCCTCAAGGTTTAGGTAAATCTGTTATATTCTGAGAATACCTGTGTACCTACCTCATCACACACTCTGTGTACTTGTAATTAACTAATCATTAGTGATCATTTAATTTTTTCTCCTTCACTGAACGTTAACCTCCATGTATTTGTTGTAGTGAGTTCCCAGCGCCTAACAGTACCTGGTATATAGTATGTGCTCAGAAGCACCTGACTGACTAATGAATTAGAGCATTTCTATTTTCAGTTTCGATTTTGGCTTAGAATGTTACAAAAGTAGATTCCTTGCTTGCTAACTCAACTTGTGTCTGCCTAGCTTCTGATTCCAGAATCCTAATTTTCTCTATTTCTTCTTTTTCAACTTTTCCCAAGGAACTTCTTCAGACCAAGGGCTGTGTCATAGGCCTCAACCCCTTAATTTTTTTTTTTTTTAAAAATCAGTGCTTCTGAACATTTTTTCATCTGCTTTTTCTTTCTTGCCAATGCTATTTAGCAAGTTCTGCCCCTTTTCAGTAAATATTCTCATCGGTGATGGCAGCCTAGTATTTCATCACGTGGAAGGTGTATGTAACCACTCACTAATGGGGGGAATTTGTGGTGTTTTCAACTTTGTGATCATGTGGAAATATGCCATGACAAAGATCATCATACACAAATTTCCCCACATCCCTGATTATTTTCTCAGGATAAATTTCTAGAAATAGAACTACGAAGTTCAAGGGTAGGAAGTCTAAGCATATTTTGTCCAGCCCTGGCCAGGTAGCTCAGTTGGTTAGAGCATCGTCCCCATATGCTAAGGTTGCAGGCTTGATCGCAGGTCAGGCACATTCAAGAAACCACCGATGAGCACATGCATAAGTGGAACAATGAATCGATGTTTCTCCCTCTCTAAATTAAAAACAAATAATACTATGTGCTAGAAACTGTGCTTGGCAAAGTAAGTAAACCACTAACCAGTCAGAGAAAGACGAATACCATATGAGCTCACTTATATGTGGAATCTAATGAACAAAATAAACTAGCAAACAAAATACAAACAGACTCATAGATACAGAGAACAGACTGGCAGTTGTTAGAGGAGAAGGGATTGGGGGACTGGTTCAAAAAAGGTGAAGGATTAAGAAAAACAGCAACAAACTACTCCTCACAGACACATACGACAGTATGGTAATTACCAGAGGGGGAGGGGAGTAGGCGGAGGTAGAAGAGAGTATAGGGGGAATAAATGGTGAGAGAAGGAGACTTGACATTGAGTGGTAATCACACAATAAAATAAACAGATGATGTATTTTAGAATCGTACACTTGAAATGTATATATATTTTTTAACCAATATCACCCCAATGAATTCAGTAAATTAAAAAAAAACAACTTAGATGGTCTCTTAGATGCCAAAAGTGCAGGCAGGGTCACCATCGATCAGAAACAACACAGGAAGACAGAGAGACAGAAGCTTGGTCACTGAAGCAGAACTGAGCCCAGGTGATGCCAGGCAGGTGGAAGGAGCAGGAGCCTCTGAATCCACAGGCGCATGGGCACTGCCTTGCACCCCACAATCCAATACTACAGTGTCCAGATGGTCTCCTAAGTCAGCTCTTTACTCAGAGACCATCCCTTTTGTATCTTCTGATGGGGGACCCTTTGCTCAAGTCGGGAGGAGCACAGTGAAGAATGAAGTTGTTGATTCATTCTTCCATTCAT
>NW_006282203.1:134639-136044 GCF_000327345.1 Myotis davidii
TTGGAGGTCAGAACTGTGAACTACCCAGTTGGTTTGAGTGGTGATGGTTGAAGCATCTCCACCTTAGTTCACTTAATTAGATCTTTGTTGATTGTTGTTGATCAGATGCTCCTGGAGATCTGTTGATGAGTTAATCAGGTACTCTGCCTATTCCTGAAAATTGTCTGCTGATGTGTGTCATTAAAACCTCCTTACCCTAAGGGCTACTCCAGATGAATAAAAGCTTGGTGAGACCTGAGCAAAGCGGGAGGAGGAAGTCTTTCCGGACTTGCCCGCCTGGTCCCCTGGTATTGCAAAATTATCTTGTGTCTCTTTCTTTCATTTGTTGTGCGGCTCCTCTTTCAGATACTGAACCCTACTCCACGCGGATCGTGGAAGGAATCACTCAGCATCCCCCCTGTTCCTGGTTCCCCATTCAGCGATTGGAGCCTGCTGGCCAGGGAGAGAGACCGAGAGGTTGGCCATTCCCACCTGCTCGCTGGCCCTGCACCGTCTGGGTGTGGGGCGACCAACAGGGCAGGGGCCTTGGCCTGGTGCCACCTGTGTCCACAGCCACCCACCCCTGCTTCCCATTCCCCATTGGGCATCAGAGCCTGGCAGCTGAGGGGAGAGACCGAGAGATTAGCTGGCAGGACCTGATTGGGCGATCAGGGCCTGCAGGCTGGGGGTGACTCCTGCGTCGAGCGTCTGCCCCCTGGTGGTCAGTGTGCACCATAGCGACCGATCACCCCGCCGTTCAGTCGATTAGCATATTACCTTTTTATTATATAGGAGGATTATCATTGTTAAAATACAAACTGCCACTTAGTTCCTATCTCCCTAGAATATTTAGTGCTTTCATTAAAACAATGCTAGTTTTTAAATTATTGGGTGAAGATATATTATTTTTCTTGGTGATTACCAAATTCTTTGGGTATAATGAGAATGTTGGATATTTCAATGAATTAGATTTGCCAGGATGAAAACTGAAACATGAGAGGATTAGGTGAGAAAATATAGGTAAAGCACAGAGCCTTTGTGAAGATAACTTTGCAGGGAAAACTGTATTGTCTTCTAGATCAAGGACAGCATGAAAGAAGGTAGAAACAGCCGCAGAATATAAAAATGGGTTGCAAGCTGAGCCATGTAGAAATGACAGTGACGGGGGTGTGTAAGTACTAGCAAAGAAGCAGAGATGAGCCTGGTCATGTAGTTCAGTTGGTTAGAGCATCGTCTCAATACACCAAGGGTGCAGGTTCAATCCCCGGTCAGGGCACATACAAGAAGCACCATGAATGCATAAGTGAGTGGAACAACAAATCTCTCTCTTTCAAATCAATAAATGAAAAAAATTTAAAAAGAAACAGATGAATGTGCATAATCAAGACAGACATAGGAAGTGATGTTTGGGTAGGTTTTAAAATTT
>NW_006282203.1:136410-142921 GCF_000327345.1 Myotis davidii
TGATTGATATTTTTATTGATTTTAGAGAGAGGAAGGGAGAAGGGGGGAGAGAGAGACAGAGAGAGAGAGAGAGAGAGAGAGAGAGAGAAAGAGAGAGAGAAAACATCTCAATCGGTTGCCCCTGCAACCTGGGCATGTGCCCTGACCAAGGATCAAACCAGCGACCTTTTAGCGCACAGGACGATGCTCAACCACTGGCCAGGGCGGTTGCTATTTTAAATTGGACGTTTTCCCATTATATTTGTAACTGGCTTATGGGAAAACTATTTTTAAGATTGATTTTATAACCAGTCACTTCACTGAATTGTCTTACTCTACCCAATAGTATTGCAGTTGATTCTCTTGGAGTTTCCGACTACACAGACATAGCAAGTGCAAAAAGAGAGAAAGAAAGATAATAATCTCTTCTTTTCCAATAATTACACTCATTTTTTTCATTATCTCTTAGAGTGGCTAAAACTACCAGAACAACATTGAACTATCGTGGTGACAGAGTACACACCTTTCATGTTTGCTTCAGATATTGAAGTGAATGTCTGTAGTGTTTACCATCAAATATGTCAGTTGTCGACTTCAAAGAGAAAAATTGTATCACATGAAAGAAGATTCCTTTGTTTTTTCCTTACTACTGCCTTTCCAGTTGATTACCTATTAGAGTTCCTCTTGCTCAAAGTACTTTTCATAAGGCCCCATTTAGTCTCATTTTGGTCAAAAGCCTTTAGATTCATCCCAATTTAAAACTCATTATTGGGTTCATGATTTAGTAGTCATAATTTGTATCATCATCAGGACGTGAAATGTGAAGCCCCTTCTCAATCAATATGGTGAAAATTACATTATATTCAGAAGAAGAAATATTATATGTAAGTGCCATGTTTGTGTGTGTGTGTGTGTGTGTTTTTAAAGCATATTTTTATTGAATTCAGAGAGGAAAGGAGAGCGAGAGAGAGAGAGAGAAACATAAATGATGAGAAAGAATCATTGGTCAGCCTACACTGGGGATCAAGCCCGCAATCTGGGCATGTGCCCTGACCGGGAATCTAACAGTGACCTCCTGGTTCACGGGTCAGGCGTGTGCCATGTTTTATTAGATGCTCCAGAGAAGTGCTTCTCAAAGTGGGGTCCACTGCTCGCTTGCAGTATCCATTAGAGGTACAGACTGATGAACTGTACCCCAGGCTCACTGAAGGAGAGGTTATGGGGATGGAAAAGGGGAGCTGCATTTTCAATGAGCCTCCATACAGTCGAAAACCCAGTCACAGAGAAAAAGAGAGCAAGCAAAACATACAGAACTTCACTAACGAGAGGCGTTGAGTGCATTTGAACTTAACCGGCACCGAGTGGCAGAGCTAAATCCGGCAGGCTATCATGAATAACCTGGTTGTGAGCATGATGAAGCCACAACCCACTGCAGTCGCTGTTTGTCCAGGCTTCATTCTGGCCATTTCTAGAAATTCCTTTAACCACTGATTTTCCCGGCCCGGCCGTGGAGGCCGCAGGACAGGAACGAAACGGAGGCTGAGCTGCTGGAACTCTCTTCTTCGGCTTCAATCAGAGAAGCCCCACTTTCTCTGCTACATATTTTAAGGTTCTGAGCAATATTTTAAGAATAAAAGTTTGACAATGACTGACTTATCGCCGTCAGCAGCACCTGAATTTTACTATAGAATCAGGTCGTTTTATGCTGGTGCACATGGTTAAGGCAAGGCTTGACTTGAGCAAGTTTGACAAAGTCCTTTTTATATTTTCCTTACTTTATATATTTGTCTCAGAACATGAAATCTCTTCTCTAGCTGGGACCCCAGCTTTGCATGTAACGTGTAAAATGCTTCTATAGCCCTAGCCAGTTTGGTTCAGTGGATAGAGCGTCGGCTTGCAGACTGAAGGGCCCCGGGTTCAATTCCGGTCAAGGGCACATGCCTGGGTTGCAGTCTGGATCCCCAGTGTGGGGGCATGCAGGAGGCAGCCAATCAATGGTTCTCTCTCATCATGATGTTTAAAAAATATATTTTTGTTGATTTCAGAGAGGAAGGGAGAGGGAGAGGGAGAGAGAGAGAGAAACATCAATGTTGAGAGAGAACGGTGGATCTGCTGCCTCCTGCGCGGCCCATACTGAGGATCGAGCCCACACCCTGACATGTGCCTGGACCGGGAATTGAACTGTGACTTCCTGGTTCATAGGTCAATGCTCAACCACTGAGCTACACTGGCCGGGCTCTTTATATTTATTTTTCAAGACAAATTTTATTTTCTCAGGTAGGACTTTCCTCTTCTCCCGCAGTCGGCAGAGCTGAAATTTCAAATGCTTTTTGTTGTTGTGGTGTTCTATAATCTGTTATCATTGTCCACGGCTCATAACAAAAATGAATTAAGTTGAATCAGAAACCTGTTATCTATTTAACAAATACCCTCTGAGTCCATCCTGCAGTCCTAGCAGTGTACCAGGACATGGGAAAGCAGAGGGGATGGCCGTGACCTTGAGAAGCTCACCACCTTCCTGATGCACTGGAGAGAGAGGAAACCATGCCACATGTATTGATGTCATGATAAGGATGATCCTTAACAAATCATCATTTTTACCATTTATTTTATTTTTAATAAATAATTGATTGGCTGAGAGAATAATTGATTGGCTGCCTCCTGCACTCCCCACACTGGGGATCGAGCCCACAACCCAGGGATGTGCCCCAACTGGGAATCGAACCATGACCTCCCGGTTCATAGGTTGACGCTCAATCACTGAGCCATGCTGGATGGGCTATTTTATTTTATTTATTTTATTATTGTTTTAATATATTTTTTATTGTTGATAATATTACAGCTATCTCCCATTTCCCCTCCCCGTTACCCTCCTCCACCCAGCCCGCCCTATGTCTTCATATTTTTACCTTTTAAACAAAATTCCTTAGCAACAGTTGCTTGTGAAATACACATTTGAAATGTTAACTATATGGGATTGCTCTGAAGCAGAGCTCTCGTAATATTTCCTCGTGGTTGTCAAAACAAACTCAAAGCCAAGACAATGAGGGGGGGTGAAGTAATTAATAATACTTTGGTATAAGCACCACTAACAAAGCAGTAAAGACAAAAACATGGAAATGACAGCTGCTATAATACATATATTTTCCCTCCCTGTCCCCTTAGCGCTATTATACTACTTCATAAAAGAGAGCTTCTGTGGCCCGGGTGGCTCAGTGGTTGAGCGTCGACCTATGAACCAGGAGGTCAAGGTTTGATTCCCCGTCAGGGCCCACGCCCAGGTTGTGGGCTCGATCCCCAGAGTGGGGTGTGCAGGAGGCAGTCAATCAATGACTCTCTCTCATCATTGATGTTTCTCTCTCTCTCCTCCCTTCCTCTCTTCAATAAAAAATATAATTAAAAACAAAATAAAAGAGCTTTTGTGGTAAGGCATCTTAGTGGGAGAAAAGAATATGCAGATATAACATACAGAAGGAATTTTGTCTTACCTTTCCCTTCACCCCAGCTTATGTTTAGCCTAGAGATTGCGTAGACATATTCCCATGAGGTCGGGTCCCACGTGGTTGGGTTCAATAACATACCTTAAACAGTTCTCCGCAGCCAGACTCTCACCTTGCACTGGGATGTGCCCTGCACGGTGTGAGCCCATACTTACTTTACATATGGTTCTCTCTGCTTTCCTATTCTTTCCCACGTGGCACAGGGACACTTGATAGTGTCCGCAAGGGCAGTGTTTCTCCTCACCTCCCAGCTCCCTCACTTCTGTGAATTGAAGTTAGACACTGCTAGAAGGTTCTAGAAGGTTCTTTGTTTCCGGCTTTGTTGGAAAAGCTTTCAGTGGCCCTATCTGTGATCACTGGTGTATTGAATGTCAGGCCTCGAATAAGCATTCTGTCCTGAGCTGATGGCAAACTAAGAGGCTGACCCTGGACTTTTCATGCCGCACAAAGAAACTTTTCTTTGGATTCAACATATACAAGTCAGAAGAGCTCAGACCCAGCTCCAATGTGGATCCCACTCTATTAAAAAAAAAAATTTGAATTGAATTCACAGAATCCAGGCTAAATACTACCATTAACGGAAATTGCATTCGCCACATTTCCATGAAAATGGCAGAGAGACCCAATATAAATGCCGTAAAGAAGAAGGAAATCTTACCTTTTGCCACAGCACGGGTGGACCTGGAGATTGTTATGCTAAGTGAAATGAGCCAGTCAGAGAAAGGCAATACCATATGATCTCATTGGAATCAATGAACAACATGAACTGAGGAACAAAATAGAAACAGGGGCACGGATACATGGAACAGACTGACAGCTGTCAGAAGGGAGGGTGGAGGGGGGACTGGATGAAAAAGGTGAAGGGAGTAGCCAAAGAACAAATATGTATAACCCATGGACACAGACAACAGTGTGCTGATGGCCAGAGGGAAGGGGGAGTGGGAGCTGGGAGGAGGGGGGCAAAACGGGAGGAGTGGGGACATCTGCAAGAGTGTCCACAATAAAAACAAAAATATAAAATAAAATGCATAGTCTATCTTGAAACAAAAATTTCTACAGCAATACAATTTATTTTTTAAAATATATTTTTATTCATTTCAGAAAGGAAGGAGGAGAGAGAGATAGAAACATCAATGATGAGAGAGGATCATTGACCAGCTGCCTCCTGCACGCCCCACACTGGGGATGGAGCCTGCAACCTGGGCATGTGCCCTGATCAGGAATTGAACCCTGACCTCCTGGTTCATAGGTCAATGCTCAACCACTGAGTCACACCAGCTGGGCACAGCAATACTATTTAGATAAAATATCTAAAATGTTAACCTAAAAAACAACAAATAAATAAATGCCAGAATACATCTTGGACTTTTTTCTTACTGATTTGTCAGGTCGTGGCAGATTTTAGAAGAGCAGAAAAAGATGTAACTTCTACCATTTGGGATCAAATAAAACATTTTCAAAATTATTTAAAAAGTATTATTTGGAAAAAAAATAAATAAAAAGCATTATTTGGTAACTAGTGGCCCATTGCACAAAGAGATTCATACAATAGGCCTTCCTTCCCCTGGCTGCTGGCACGGGTTTTCCTCTGGCACCCGTGACCCAGGCCTTCACTCTAGACAGAGCCTTCAGTCTTCACAGCCCCAGACGGGGCCTTCAGTCTTCTCTCTGCCATAACTTCTACCATTTGGGATCAAATAAAAAATTTTCAAAATTATTTAAAAAGTATTATTTAGAAAAAAAATAAATAAAAAGTATTATTTGGTAACTAGTGGCCCGTTGCACAAAGAGATTCATGCAATAGGCCTTCCTTCCCCTGGCTGCCAGCGCGGGTTTTCCTCTGGCACCCAGGCCCCAGGCCTTCGCTCTGGCCGCAGCGGAGAAGCCAAACCTCTTCACTTGGGCGGAGCCTGCAGTCTTTGCTCCTCACCTGCATATGCAAAGTAACCGCCATCTTTGTTAGATTAATTTGCATACACATCCTGATTGGCTGGTGGGCATAGTGGAGTGACACCATTTGCATGTTTCTCTTTTATTAGTGTAGATTATTTCTTTTGTCCATTTGAAAACAGAAGTAAATTAAAGAATCCAGTGAGTTTTGAAATCTTCCTACTTGTTAAAAAAGTTACAGTCTTGCCCTAACTGGTTTGGCTCAGTAGATAGAGCATCAGCCTGTGGACTCAAGGGTTCCAGGTTCGATTCTGGTCAAAGGCATGTACCTTGGTTGGGGGCACATACCCAATAGGGAGTGTACAGGAGGCAGCTGATCAATATTTCTAACTCTCTATCTCTCTCCCTTCCTCTCTGTAAAAAAAAAATCAATGAAATACGTTTAAAAAAAATTACAGTCTCTCTCATGTAAGAATCTAGGGATCATTTTTGTATTGTAATTTAATTTCTTGTAATTCATGTTCTTTTCATGTGTCTCTGACATTTTTTTTTTAAGTACCAGTGTTCTTAAATAGAAAGTAGAGTCCTTAAACAACTTCAATTAAGTGTGCAATATGTTTGGGGTTGTGGTTTTCAAAATATGTGTAATTAAGTTCTCCGTTAAAATGAACCCTGAATCAGCACGCCTGTGTTCGGGAACACGGAACATGCTACTGGAGAATAAATAAGGGGGAGCGTGGGGCCCGGAGGCTTTGGGGGTCGGATGATAAATATGAACGGGCTTCAGGCAATGAGACAGCCGGCAGCCTGCGCCCTGGGCCCTGCGCTCCTGGGAGACCGGGGCTTGGCAGAGCCACGGCTCCGTGTCCCTGTCGCACCACAGGGGATCTTGAGGGATGCATCTGCTGTCAGAAGCCAGCTTGCCCAGACATGACGTATGTGAATACTAGTACAAGTCTATCTTATAGAGCAAGGCAAAGAGAGATACCCACACACATCCAAACGTCTAAAGCCCTGTCTGCTCTGAAATACCCTCCTCCCACTTAATTTTATTTTTTTTAAATATATTTTATTGATATTTTTACAGAGAGGAAGGGAGAGGGATAGAGAGTTAGAAACATCGATAGGAGAGAGACACCCAT
>NW_006282203.1:143247-145377 GCF_000327345.1 Myotis davidii
CTGACCGGGACTCAAACAGGGATCTCTTGGTTCATAGGTTGACACTCAATCACTGAGCCATGCCGGCCGGGCTATTTTATATTTTTATTGAGTTTTAGAGAGAGAAGAAGGGAGAGGAACATAGAGAGAGGGATGCGCAAACAACTTAGCTACACTGGCAAGGGCTGGCATTTTCTCATGGTTTTATAAGGAGGGGGGGCACATTTACCTACTGGGACTGTTTTAACACACCTTCCTTTAGTTGTCCAATTTGACATGTGCCTAGTGCTTTTGGTTGTCCTTTTATTTAGTGTTTGCCCATTTTAAAAGAAAAAGAATAAATATTAAGAATATCGCCCTAACCGGTTTAGCTCAGGGGATAGAGCGTCGGCCTGCGGACTGAAAGTTCCCAGGTTCGATTCCGGTCAAGGGCATGTATCTTGGTTGCGGGCACATCCCCAGTAGGAGGTGTGCAGGAGGCAGCTGATCAATTTTTCTCTCTCATTGATGTTTCTACCTCTCTATCCCTCTCCCTTCCTCTCTGTAAAAAATCAATAAAATATATTTTTTAAAAAAGAGTATGAACCCCTGTTAAGCTGGTAAGTCTGATCAAATTTTTGGCTTAAATACCTCAGAAGCTGTGTATTTTCTGCTGTGATGCATCAAGGGTACATGATACCTAGTGGCTTATCTTTTTGTGATGACACTATCTGCTGACAGGTACTATCAACCTGATATAGCCATGGTACTGGTAAAGTTCCCCACCAGCTCCCCCTCTGTGGTTTTAGAGGCCCTCAATAGTCCTTTATTAGAGAGTTTATTCATTAAAGATTGCAAAAATGGCAATATTTTAATTGTATCGCTCCTTCTTTATTAGAAGGCTCTCTTCTCATCAATTATTCGATGGCCTGAGAAACAGCTCATAGAGAAAAGACAGAACCACTGCTTGATTCTTTATTTTTATTTACTCATTTTTGGCATGGAGAGCTGTTTCCTTCCCATCCTTCAAAGGTGACCAACAAATCTATTTTTGGAACGTTACTGCAAACCCGTAGATATCATCATGCCCGCTGTATCTCAATATGCTGCAGTTTATTTATTTATTTATGTATTTAATGCTCAAAATAGCCCCTCTCGGCTAGTGGCCCTGGCCCCTTCTGCCTGACCCGGAAGGCTTTGACAGTTTCCTTGCTTCTGATGTAACAAGATATTCCGGGTCAGAGGAACATGTTAAATGACACAATGAAGAAGCGATCAGCAAAACTGAGAATGTAAGAAACATGTAGGACAAACTATTCACTTTCTTCAGCAATAAATTGCTAAGGGGAAAAGAATGGGGGTGTGAAACCTATAGTTTGGAAAAGACTGCAGAGACATCGGATAAATGCAACGTTGGAACCGTGTTTGGATCCTGATTTATTTATTTACTTATTGAAGCTGTAAGAAAAAGTGTATGAGAGTCCTGGCCGGTGTGGCTCAGTGGTTGAGCATCGACATATGAACCAGGAGGTCACAGCCAAAGGCCCGGGTTGCGGGCTCGATACCAGGTGTGGGGCATGCGAGGAGGCAGCTGAACAATGATTCTTTCTCATCATCTACGGTACCAGTCTATAGAGTGTGTTTTCTTTAGTGAATTACCGGTATGTTTACCGGTAATAAACTTGCACTGTTTTATGGATATGTTTGATTACATACAGCCTTGTGACAGTTTTCCTGCATGTCATAAGCATGTGAATATAAATTAAAATGTTAAAATCAAATCTGATATTGTTTTACCTTTTATTTGATGTGTGGAAGGTGTGCGGAAGAGGGGGTAGTCTTATACGGCGAGTATATAACAAACTCTGTATTTTGAGTGGAAATGTTAGGGGGTCGTCTTATACACCCAGTCGTCTTATACGCCGGCAAATACGGTAAGTGTGCAATATGTTTGGGGTTGTGGTTTTCAAAATATGTGTAATTAAGTTCTCCGTTAAAATGATCCCCGAATCAGCACGCCTGTGTTCGGGAACACAGAACGTGCTACTGGAGAATACATAAGGGGAAGCGTGGGGCCCTGAGGCTTTGGAGGTTGGATGATAAATATGAACGGACTTCAGGCAATGAGGCAGCCGGCAGCCTGTGCCCTGGGCCCTGCGCTCCTGGGAGCCA
>NW_006282203.1:147364-154337 GCF_000327345.1 Myotis davidii
TTTAAAAAAAAATAAATAACGTATGAGAAAAAACAAGAAAAATTTTCATGCTAGTTGGCTTTTTTGATGATATTAAGGAATTACCATTAGAAAATTCAGATGGAGTGGTTGGTTATGTTAAAAAGACTATATTGTAGAGATACATTACCAAAGCATTTATGGATGAAATTATATGCTTTCTGAAATTTGTTTCAAAATAATCTAGCTGGGTGGAGAAAGTAGGGGTGATATACTAGTAGGTGGGGTGAGATTGCCTATGTGTTGATGCCTTTTGAAGCTGAGCAATGACTACATGGCGGTTCCCCATGTTCATCCCTCAGGTCTGATATATGTTTGAAAATTGCATAGCAAAAAGCTCAGAATTTATTTCACTAGAGAAATCACCCTAGAAGGAAGCTGAAGAGGAAGAAATGACGGTAGAGCTGTGCCATCTCCGTAAGTTAAGGCTTGACTAATGCCGAAACGTGCGAGCTGCCTGGCAGCCGCGGTAGCAGAGTGTGAGGCAGGACTGTGATTAAGCGGGGGCAGTACTACTTGGTGTCACTCGGTCGGGCATGCCACGGGCCTGTGCTAGGTGCTCTGCTGCATTTAACTCATTTAATCCTCACAATCACTTTATGATGTTGGTGCCATTAAAATATCCACTTTACAAATGGACGACCTGAGGTTCAGAGAGACCATTCACTTGATAGACAACAGAGAGAGGCATCACCTATGGTCTGGCTCTGGAGCCCAAACTATTTTTTTACTTTTTATTTTTTTAAATTCTCACCTGAGGATATTTTCCCATTGATTTTAGAGAGAGTAAAAGAGAGAGGGGGAAGACAGAGAGAAATATCGATGTGAGAGAAACACATCGATTGGTTGCCTCCTACAAGTGCCCTGGCCAGGGCCGGGGCCGGGGAGGAGCCTGCAACCGAGGTACATGCCCTTGACCAGATTCGAACCTGGGACCCTTTGGTCCACAGGCCAACACTCTATTCACTGAGCCAAACTGGCTAGGGCTGGAGCCCTTCCTATCCTATATAATAAAAGCCTAATATACAAATTGTCCCCTCCACTGGGAGTTTGACCAGGGGGCAGGGCCAGACAGCCAACTGCCTGCGGCCCCTCCTCCCAGCCATCCCCGTCCCCAATCAGTCCCCCCTACCTCAATCAGGGGCAGGGTGGGCCTGCCAACCGCCTGCAGCCCCTCCCCCTGGCTGGCCCAGCCTGATCAGCCCTGATGGGTCAAGCTGGCTGGAACCTACCCATGCATGAATTCATGTACCAGGCCTCTAGTATTATTAATAAAAGCAATATACATAGCTCCCTGTTCTAAGCGCTTTATGTTGATTAACTCATTTAATGTTCACAACAATAGCCTTTTGGGGAAGGCTCTCCATAGACCCTTTCACTGATGAGAAAATTGAGATCTAGACAGTAAAGGAACTGCAAGGCCACACAGCTAGCAAGTGGCAGAGCCAGCTCCCAGGATTAGCTACTGGGCCTCACTGACAGCTAACTGTGCAGGGTGCCTCCCTCCTGGTTTAATCAACATCTATTGGGCACATGCAAGAGGCAGCCTTTGTCAGAGGAGCTGGGTGTGGTGATAAGACGCATTTTTCTTGCCTTCTGGTAGCTTAGAGTTTCCCATGACATCATGAATCTCTGGGATGCTATTTAGGGGGTGACAGGACTAACCCTCAGAAGCTCATGCTACCTGTGGGCACGTCCTTGTTTGCGGTTGAATTAGAAAGAGGCTGAACCAGCAGCCCCAAGAAGGGCTCCGCTGAACCTTAGAATTTCCGAGTAAGCCCTGGCTGGTTTGGCTCAGTGGATGGAGCGTCAGCCTGCGGACTGAAGGGTCCCGGGTTCGGTTCCGGTCAAGGGCATGTACCTGGGTTGCAGGCACATCCCTAGTAGGAGATGTGCAGGAGGCAGCTGATCGATGTTTCTCTCTCATCGATGTTTCTGACTCTCTATCCCTCTCCCTTCCTCTCTCTAAAAAATCAATAAAATATATGTTTAAAAAAAAAAAGAATTTCCGAGTTAAGTCTCTCAAGGAAGGTGCCTGGGGATCCTCTTGCTTCACACTGAGAATCTCCATGCTGGGGCCAGCTGTTCCCTGTCCCCCAGGACACCATGCTCATTCCTGTTCTGGAATCTTCTTTCCTACGTTGGCTCTCAGTGAGCTTCCTTTATGAAAAATCTCAACGCCTTATTGTTTGCACTAATCATTTTAGTGTTTAATTATATACAAACCTCACCTGTTACCTAACAGATATACTGTGTATATTGCGCCTCTTTACTTAAGTTGTAAATATTTGAAAGACAGAGACTAGCTCTTCTACTTCATTAATATTCCCCCAGCAAGCACCAAACTATGGGGTGAGTGCTCACTACATATTATTTAAATGAATAAGTTATGTTCACAACAGTGTACTAGTAAGTTAGATGGCAATACATAGAGTGACTAAGAGCACAAGTTCTCTTTCTCTTATTAGTTGTGTGCCCTAAGGCAAATGATTCACATCTTTTATGACTTAGTTTTCTTATCTGTAAAATGGACACAGCAGTTTACTATACTTCATGCATGTAGAGTGCTTAGCACAGTGCCTGGCGCAGAGTAAATGTTCAATATGCTAGCAGCTAGCATTTTTATTATTATTCCCACTGCCTAGAGAACTAAGGTTTTAGTGACTAACTAGAGCATTTATTCCTACATGTGATGTCATATCCATCAGAAGGGTGCTTGGTAAGCATGATATAGTTGGCTGGGCAGGCGGTGGCCTGTAGTGGAAGAAGAACGGGGACTCCAGCTGGACCAGAGTTCAAATCTCACCGCAGCACTGACTGGCAGACCTTGGTTTTGGTGGGCCTCAGTTTGTTCATTTGAAAAATAGAAATAATAATAATAAAAAATCTCATTGGGCTTTAGTGTGGTTCAGAAATGATACGCTAAGGCAACTAGTCCTGAGCTTGACAGAAAATGGATCTTAGATAAACTATTCTCTCAACATCAGCAAGCCGTGGTGTCCCTCTTACAAAGACTACATGTGCTTAGCATATGAGACATTCCTGGTTGTGCACTGGCTCTTCTTTTCTAGAAAGTTCTGGCCCTCTAAACTACCTAACACCTCTGACTTCTTGGTATTGAACTATATCTCTTGCGAGTAAGTTCTGGCCCTCTAAACTAACGAATACCTCTGTCCCTCTGACTTCTTGGTATTGAACTATATCTCTTGCTGTTCTATACTCCCAGGGTACTTGATACATGGTGGGCACTTAATGAATTTATATTGGATGACCCCGATAATTTAGCTTTTGTAGATGCATATAAACCATCCTCCTCCTGTTAATACATTCTTTCTCAGCTTATTAAGCCCTCAATCTACTGATGACTGATTTCATCTATTACATTTTTGTGGTTTTTAATGTTTTCCATTGGATAATTTTCACTCCAGTGCCCCTTCATTACGCTATCTGATTTGGGAGCAGATAGGAGAGGGAACATCTCGCGTTGGCAAATGACGTTTCTGAAAGGGTTGAGGAACACCAAAGGAAGAGTGCGTGACTGGAACACAGAGTTCAAGACGGAAAAAAAAAATTCAGCGATAAGATAAGCTGGGGAGAGTGGGGACAGATTGCAGAGACGTTTTAGGATAAGGCTAAAGACTCTGACTCGTCACCTTAGGCAGCTGGGAAGCCCTGTTGCCACGCCCCGGAGGCAGGCGCGTTCAGTTCCTTTAACTGTTTCTTCTGGTTATTTAAACCTTCTTTTGTGGAGGATGGCTCCCAGCTCTTGCTCCCTCATCTTTCTTCCATCTTCCGGATATAGTCACATCATCATTTTTTTCCCCCTGAGAGAATAGTGAAGAAAACAAGATGGAGTCAGTATAGCTAAGCTGACTTAAAGTGAAGTCAGAACATCAAGCTGGCAAAGCTGGTTCAGATCAGAGCAGGCTGAAATGTGAGGGAATGATGTTTATCTTCCTTTAGCCTGAGGACTTGGAAACTTTTCAGTGGTGCATCAATATATAGCCTATAGATAACCATATAAAGAATTTAGGATCACTTAAGAACCTTTAAACAGATTGCCTACATCTGCAAGATCACCATCTTGGACTGACCAGAGGCTAATTCTTCTCTCAAGAATGCACTTTTTACTATAAGAAATCTCAGGTTTTCTTTCTCCTTGGGAACACTCTGGTATCATCTAGTGTGTGTGTATATGTGTGTGTGTGTTTAATATGTTTTTATTGATTTCAGAGAGGAAGGGAGAGGGAGAAAGAGATAGGAGTCTGGCCGGCCTGCTCCGATTGGGCCGAACCGGCCAGGTGGAGGGGCAGTGAGTGGTTGGTGGGCTGGCCCTGCCCCCAATCAGGGTATGGGGGCTAACTGGGGGAGGGGCCACAGGTAGTTGGCTGGCCGGCGCTGCCATCTGGTCAAACTCCCCATGGAACTCTGAGTAGAGGGGACAATTTGCACATTAGCCTTTTGTTATATAGGATTGATTTCAGAGAGGAAGGGAGAGGGAGAAAGAGATAGAAACATCAATGATGAGAGAGAATCATTGATCGGCTGCCTCCTGCATGCCCCTTATAGGTATGGAGCTCACAACCCGGGCATGAGCCCTTGACCAGAGTCAAACCCAGGACTCTTCAGTCCCCAGGCCAACGCTCTATCCACTGAGCCAAACTGGCTAGGGCTAGTTGTGTTTTTTTTATTTGAAAATCATAAAACCCTTGAATAAAACTTTGTCTCTGGATTCATTTACGCTTGGTCAACAACCATTTATATTATTTTGGCTGTGGAACTATAGTTCACAGCTAATTACATTTTAGTTTCTATATAGTTTTTCCCCCTGTTGTTAATTATTGCTTCACTGTTTCATGTACTTAGTTTTCTACATACCACTAATTCAATCCCAAATGCTCTAGTAAAGATATAAACTGATCAGACAGAATAAATAATCTACTGGGTTTTTTTTTAAACTTGTCATATTAACTTGGATCACAGAAGTTAATATTTTACATTTTTTCTCATAGTGTTTTGTCAGTTATCTTCTTCCAATATTGAAAACAACCAAAAAGTGAAATGATTCAGTGATACTGATTGGGACAAATACCCAACTAATTAAGTTGGTAAACAAGGTAGGATGGTGAGTGCAGGAGCTTATAGAAAAAAGCAGGATGTTGTTGACTGCTGAGGCAAAAATCCCTCAAATAATGCTAATATTAAATTATGTTTCCCAAATACAGTGGATTCTTTTCATCAGTATACCTGTTTTTATTCATCTCTGTGTCCCTAGCACATAGGCCACAATGTCTTTGGCACAAAATAACAAGTACATATTACCTTTGTATACCTGGGATACACATAATCTAATTTTTGTTTTCGTGTAAGTGAGAAATCAGTAAAGGAAATTAAGAAAACAATTATATTTCTAATAGCATCATAAAAATTAAAATACTTAGGAATAAACCTAACCAAAGATCTGAAAGATTTTTACACTGAAAGCTACAAAACATTGCTGAAAGAAATTAGAGACACCAATAAATGGAAAGACATCCCATGTTCATGGATTGGAAGACTTAATATTGTTAAAATGTCAATACTACCCAGAGTGATCTACAGATTCAATGCAATCCCTATTAAAATAACCAATGACATTTTTTCCAAGAATATCCTAAAATTCATATGGAATCTCAAGGGACCCTGAATAGCCAAAACAATTGTGAAAAAGAACAAAATTGGAGGACTCACTCCTCCTGATTTCAAAATCAGGGTGGTATTGGCATAAAGATAAACATAGAGAAATAGCATGGAGAGCCCAGAAAAAAATGTATTTTTGACCATTCATCAAATGCTGTGAATCTATAATCCAGTAATGTCCTATAAATATAATTTATTTTCCAAATATCATTTAAGTTCTTGAAGATAGCTGTCATATTCCCCCAAATTATTTTTCTCTAGACTAAAATCCCTAGTATCATTACTATTTTTCCTGTGTCACAGATTTAATTTTTCTCACCACCAAAGTCACTTTGCTATAGATTTCTCTTCAGATTGTTATTGTTGCCTGGCTATAGTGGCTCAGTGGTTGAGCATCAACCTATGAACCAGGAGGTCACAGTTCAATTCCCAGTCAGGGCACATGCCCAGGTTGTGGGCTTGATCCCGGTGGGGGCATGCTGGAGGCAGCTGATCGATGATTCTCTCTCATATTGATGTTTCTCTCGCTCCCTCTTCCTCCTTCTCTAAAATCAATAAAAATATATTAAAAACAAAACAACACAAACAGATTGCTATTGTTCCCATCAACACGGGGCATCCAGAGTTCAAAACATATTTCAGGTAGAGTCTGATTATTATAGAGCTAACACAAGAAATACCCTCTGTCTATTAACTTCATTCAGTAGTTGTATCGTATTATTAACCTCATTTTGCGTTTTTCATCCATGGAAGTACAAGCCGTCCTCTCTCCCTTCCTTCCTTCTTTTTCTCTTCTCTCCTCCTTTAAGTCACACTTTAAGCCTTAATGCCCATGTCTTCTCATTGTGAAATTGACTGTGAAAGTCTAAGTTTAGGATTCAACATTTTTCCTTGTCAAATTTAGCCTTGACCTATCACATTTGCCTATTATAATATTTTAATCTTAAACTTCCTATTTGATATAAATTATTGTGACTTGAAACTTTGTGACAGCTAAAGATATGATCGGCACAATACAAACATCCTCATTCATTCATTCAATCGGTGTTTATATGTCCTACCATATTATAGGCATTACTCTGGTCCCAAGCATTAATAAACTGTTGATCAGCACAGGGCCAAAGATGAAGCCTTATGCCCCTACTCCTGGGAATAACAATAGCTGCTAATAAACACTTTGAAGGGTAAGGTTATTTTACCTTATCCTTATGATCACTCACCTAAATATCTTTTCATCTAGTTTCTATGAGCATAGTTTGTTTACACGTGTCTTCAG
>NW_006282203.1:154711-158826 GCF_000327345.1 Myotis davidii
GAGAGAAATAAACTGGCAACTGTATCTAGGCAGGGATTTTAGGTGAGTGGAGGAAAGGGAGGAATTTGAATTTTGTGCCCTGTGCATATATTACTGATTGAAATAATAGTTTAATCTTTTTAATTTGTGGAAAAAGAATCTCGATAATAATAAGCTCGATTTAGATGTTAAAATATCAGACTCTGTATTTTCACAATATTCTGGGAAACAGTACAACTTTTATATATAAAACTTTTGTGATTATATATTTAAATTTTTGCTGACAAAATTGTATCATATGAACAATCCACAGTTTACATAAATCCTGTCTGCCTGTTTAGGGTTAATGACATAACCGTTATTCCAACAAGATTGTGCACAAGAGAGAGATATTAAAAATATAAGCCTCTCCAAGGACTACTTAGATCATTTAGATTTATGACACAAAATGAGAGTCCTTCCGTTTTAAAATTTCATGCAAAAATACTTGTTTAGAAAACATTTAAGCCTTGAGGTATTAGATGGCATCGTGGGACTTTTCACCGTCCCAGCAACTGCTATGAAACAGACGGCAACAACAGAGATCTGTATTAGGTGGTTTGGGAAACACCAGGAAATGAAAGCCAAAATCCTTGCTCTTGGACAGTGAATAACTACCTGAGTATATAATAACTGCGTAAGAAAGTCCATAAGTCCCTGGTCGGGTAGCTCAGTTGGTCAGAGCATCGTCCCCATACGCCAAGGTTGCAGGTTCGATCCCTGGTCAGAGCACAGAAAAGACTCAACCAATGAATTCATAAACAAGTGGGAAAACAAATCAATGTTTCTCTCTCTCTAAAATCAATCAACAAAAACAAATTTTTAAGTCCACAAGAACTTACAAAGCACAAGAACCAAATGATCAAAATGACATTAAAATATTCTGCAAATATTTCTTATAAGTACATCGTACAGGAGAAGGCTTGGCTCATCAGTGGAACATCCGGAATACCCACTGATCATGCAGTGCAGGGTGACTCATGATTTGTTTATGCAGTCTGCCCAGCTAACTAGAAGAAAATGATCTGCAATATAAATCAGTTCTTTTTAAAATGACACATGGAACTTAATGCTAAGCAAACATCATGTTGGGGGGCACTTCCTCCTATAAACCTGGTGAAATGTTGTTATCCCCATTGTGACGTTCCTGGTACAAAAATAAATACTCAATACATGTGAGGCCTCTTCCTTCCTTCCTCTCTAAGCTCAGCAGCCAGGTCTCCAACGCCTGCGCCAAATGAAAAGGAGCTAAAATTTTTCCATGCAAACAACTGTAAACCTACTTTTGCCCAACCCCTGTGTCAGTGTCTCCTAACAGGACCGCCCAGCAGCGGACAGTGGAGAAAACCTCACTGAAGGAGCCACTTGGGCAGGAGGAGGTGGGCCAACCCTCTTATAACTCCGTTGACATTCAGGGAAAAGCCAAAGTCACAGTCACAGAGTCAGACCGAGTACAGAGTACAGAGTCACAGAGTACAGATTCTTCTACTGTACGATGTACTTATAAGAAATATTTGCAGAATATTTTAATGTAATTTTGATCATTTGGTTCTTGTGCTTTGTAAGTTCTTGTGGACTTAAAAATTTGTTTTTTGTTGATTGATTTTAGAGAGAGAGAAACATTGATTTGTTTTTCCACTTATTTATACATTCATTAGTTGATTCTTGTATGTGCCCGGAATACAGATCTCTGTTGTTGCCGTCTGTTTCATAGCAGTTGCTGGGACGGTGAAAAGTCCCACGATGCCATCTAATACCTCAAGGCTTAAATGTTTTCTAAACAAGTATTTTTGCATGAAATTTTAAAGCTGAAGAACGCCGGCCTTGGACCCGGAAAGCATCTAATTGTTCTCTCGGAGAACATGGCAGGCATTCTGACATCTCCCCTGGGTGGTTTTAACCCAGACCCAGTGGGATGGAGCCTGAGAACGATGGATTTCCCTTTAGGGGTGTGCATGCATTGCCACTCCTACATCACCTTTGCGGAGAGCAAGCAGGCAGGGACACACCTGCCCAAAGCTAATATTCTGTTAAACAATGACCAGAACTCACTCAGGAGGTTCCAACGGACGTCTGAGGACTGCCGGGGGCAACAGACCCAACTAGAAGGTCTGGCTGTTGTTCAAGTGGCATATCGGGTTCTGCAGTCCCTTCCCGCCACCACTCAGATGGAAACTGCCCGGGTCGCAGTTCTAGGAGCAGCGTGATCCTTTAACCAACACGCCTCTTCCATGCTCTTGGAGTTTTTCTTTTCTTTTCCAGGACACGAAGAAACTCAGAACAATAAAAACACCACGGTGAGTACCAGCTCTGTACGGCCGCTTGTGCCGCACGCTGTAGACGTGCCGAATACACCGCACCAAGCCAAGACATCATCAGGACACCTTGCCAGGAAGCATTCTTGTTCTCATTTGGTAAACGAAAAGGCTGAGGCTCAGAGAGGTTAGGTAACATGCCCAAGTTCACAGTGCTAGTGGCAGGGATAGGATTCGAACTCAGGACCCACTAGGATTGATACCCACACTCATCCCACTTGGTACACAGCTCCATAATTATATATGGAGTCACAATGCTCTTGGTAAGGCAAGAAGTCTCTAGCAACACAGGATTTTTTTTTTTAGTCTAAAATGAAAAAAAATATGAAAGCACATAGCCTGACACACAGTAGGCAATTTATTTATTTTTTATTTATTTATTTATTTATTTATAAATCATTAGCTTACATCCTGGAACATATGCCGTGGAGTGGGATAGGCATACAAAGATATTCTTCTATAGGGCTTTAAACGGGGACAGCTATTATGTCTTTAAAAATAGCAACACTCACATGGCTCCCTAGTAAGTCTGTTGGCCAAATTAAAAATAGATTCTAAACATAGCAAGAGCAGAAAGTCAACCTCAGACACCAAGTCGTGGAAAGCAGGGACAGTGGTGGCAACAAAGAAAGGAGAGCGTGCATACACTGATTAGCATTTGTATAAAATCATTCACCTCCACTTCACGTTTGGTCTATCCCTTCTCTACAGCAGAAAATACACAAACACATGCATATATACATATGCAAATAAGTAAGCTAGGATATTTTTGTTCGCAGTAGCATCATTTAGAAACCGATCAATTTCAAGGCTTCCGCACTTCCTAACACATACTGGATAAGCTACAGCAACATGCATTTCCTTCAAATCTTTAGGTGGAGGAGAGAGGATAAAGTATAAACTGTTTGAGGTGGCCCTAGCTGGTTTGGCTCAGTGGATAGAGGATCGGCCTGTGGACTGAAGGGTCCCAGGTTCGATTCCGGTCAAGGGCATGTGCCAGGGTTATGGACTCGATCCCCAGTATGGGGCCTGCCGGAGGCAGCCAATCAATGATTCTCTCTCATCATTGATGTATCTCTCTCTCTCTTCCTTCCTCTCTGAAATCAATAAAAATATATTAAAAATAAAATGTTTGGGGTGCAGATGCACACATGGCTAGACCGTAGATGACTAGAAAGGATGGGGACAGAAGCTACATGCATGATGACTCCCTCTGAGCCCCCTATGTTCACAGTGGCAGACTTAGAAAGTCGGGTTAGCATTCTGTCCTGCCATTTGAAACCGGGGGCTGGCTTGCCAGAGAAAAACTCCAACCCGTGTGAGGGCCTCTTCCCCAGCGCTTTCAGGAGAAAGCATGGAGCTTCGCCTCTCCTTTCGTCCCCTACTTCACACATGTCCGGAGCACGCAGTTAGTTTGCTAGGGAGGCTCCAGCTGCGGGTGTGATCACTTAGGGAGGAGCCATGAAATCTGCATCCTTACATCACAGCATCTTGCCCGGCCGGCGTGGCTCAGTAGTTGAGCGTCAACCTATAAACCAGGAGGTAAGGCTTCGATTCCCGGTCAGGGCTCATGTCCAGGTTGTGGGCTCAATCCCCAGTGTGGGGTGTGCAGGAGGCAGCCAACCAATGATTCTCTTTCCTCATCGTTTCTATCTCTCTAGCCCTCTCCCTTCGTCTCTGAATCAATAAAAATATATATTTTTTAAAAAATCACATCATCTTATTTCACAAACATAAGGAAGATCATGATAGATGGATGTGTATTATAACTTGAACTAATGG
>NW_006282203.1:158847-161082 GCF_000327345.1 Myotis davidii
TGTTTCTATTTCCCTAACCCTCTCCCTTCCTCTCTGTAAAAAATCAATAAGAAATATATATATTTTTTAAAGCTGTGGTACATTTACACAATGGAATACTATGCAGCTGTGAAAAAGAAGGATCTCTTACCCTTTGAGACAGCATGGAGGGATCTGGAGAGTATCATGCTAAGTGACATAAGCCAGTCAGAGAAAGACAAGTATCCTATGATCGCATTCATATGTGGAATCTAAGTAACAAAATAAACTGATAAACAGTGTGGAATCGCAGAGGGAAGGTGAGGGAGGGTGGGGGGAAGGTGAGAGGTAATCAATCAAAGACCTTGAATGCATATATGTATAACCCACGGACATAGACAATAGGGTGATGAAGGCCTGGGGTGGGGGGTGGAGGGCCTGGAGGGGGTCACTGGTTGAAAAAAAGGAGACATATGTAATACTTTCAACAATAAAGAATTATTAAAAATTTATAAACAGAGAGAGAGAGAGAGAGAGAGAGAGAGAGAGAGAGAGAGAACCCAGTCAGGGAGGCAGTTCTACAGAATTGGGCAGCAATTGATTATTTGCGGTTGTGGCATAATCACGGTTGTGAGGAATTTAGAAAACAAAACAAAACAGCAGATACCTCTGGGGAATGAATGTTTGCGAAACTGAAATAAAACAACCCAGTGAATGGGTTTAGTCAAAATACTTAAAGATACATTACAAATGGGTGTAACCCACCACGTAGCACCTGGAGAAGACGCCATTGGTCTAGTGCAATGACACTCTTCCATGGTTTTTCTGGGTAACTGGTAATTGACCACATATTGGAGATACAAACCACTGCTGGGTACGCTGTGGTAGGGTGAGGCATTCGTGTGCACTGGACCTCATTTGAAGGAGAACGTAGCTTTGGTGGGTGAGTTTTTCAGTTTTGTGGGTCAATAATTTAGTAAACTTAAGGACAAAACAACCCCCAAACCGAGACTGTAGCTTAAAAACTACCAGCTCTAAAAGTATCTGGGCAAAGGAGAGCAGCTTTCATGTTTGCGGACGCCTCACTGTGCGTGGCAGGCTGTCCCTCATTCATACTTTATACACACTTCATAAATATTTTCTGAAGATGGGTGAGTGTTCTTTCTCCACGAATGGGGAGGGCGGCTAAAATGAACAAGACTCCCACCCCCCGGGAGTTAGCAGCTTCCTTCCTTTTGTTAGGATTGTGAATGTGTAAGAAGAAATGAGAGGGGCTGGAGAACTAGTTATACCCTTTACCAGTTAACCAGCTGTCCCTTGGCCTGCCCCTCCCCCGCCCCCATGCATAGCAGACTTTCCCTTTCCATCCAAGCCTTCCTAAAAATAACTTCCTTTCTCACCTCTCCTGTCACCAGGATTCGCCTCCCCCCACCCCCCGATTCCGCTCCCCGCTCCCCGCAATCTCACACCTGCCCTTCTTAAAAATACAGCTGACCTGAAAAACAAAAAATTATAACAAAACCCCAGCAAACCCTGTGAAGATGTGTTTTTTTTTTTAAAAAATACATATTTTATTGATTTTTTACAGAGAGGAAGGGAGAGGGATAGAGAGTTAGAAACATCCATGAGAGAGAAACATCAATCAGCTGCCTCCTGCACACCCCCTACTGGGGATGTGCCCGCAACCAAGGTACATGCCCTTGACCGGAATTGAACCTGGGACCCTTCAGTCCACAGGCCGACACTCTAGCCACTGAGCCAAACTGGTCAGGGCTGTGAAGATGTTTTTAATCTTTGTCCGTTTGTACTGTTTTATTTAGTGATGGTCGCTGGCGGAAGGGGTTACAGATCCGTGGTCCAGGGGAGTTACTGGGTAACGTGAAACTTGATCAAGGAATTAGCTCCCAATTCACAAGAACGTTTAGTCTCCACGGATTGTTCTTCACAAGCATTTTGTTGAGGGTAAGTGGCCATGAGCACAGGCCGGGCCTCCAGCATCAAGGTGAGTTCCAGCACTGAGCTATTATTCTCCCTCAATTCTAAAGCTGCAAAAGGCATTGGCATTACCTATAACACAAGATAATAGTACAAATGCACTTTTCAGTATCTGTTTGGTGACAATAGATGTCAATTTTAAAAAATCCATAGGCAGTACATCTATAACTATCTATTTATTTATCTATCCCGTAGGCTATTTTTCTTTCGTCCTATAGGAGCCACATGGACTAGCATTGATCTGTGTCGACTCTGGGAAGGAAAATTAATGAGGTCCTAGCA
>NW_006282203.1:161150-164434 GCF_000327345.1 Myotis davidii
TCAGAGGGGGTCAAGAATCATTGAGCAAAAAAGAAAAAGAAAGAGAAAAAACTCATGGACACAGACAACGGGGTGGTGATTGCGGGGGCCAGGGGTGAAGGGGAGGAGGGTACAGGGGAGATAAATGGTGATGGAAAAAGGAAAGAATCAGGAACCACATCTGTAAACATTTTCTAAGGTTCCAGGATGTTCATTGCATCCCCATTTGCTAATTTTATTGTCCTGTCTCTTTAGGTCAGCAGTGAAACCCTGAACATTTAAAGTGCTCTAGCCCTGGCTGGTTTGGCTCAATGGATAGAGCATCAGTCTGGGAACTAAAGGATCCTGGGTTTGATTTCAGTCAAGGGCACATGCCTGGGTTGCAGGCTCAGTGTCCAGTAGGGGGCATAGAGGAGGCAGCTGATCAATGATTCCCATCATTGGTGTTTCTATCTCTCTCTCCCTCTTCCTTCCTTTCTGAAATCAATAAAAAAAAATATTTAAAAAAAGTTTCATAACCAGCCAGAGTTGATTTTGTGTACTGGATATGGTTAACAGTGGTTAACTTGCTTTTGAAAAACACTGTTATCCTAAAGTTTTGTACTTGGAGTAGAAAAGAGAAAAACCAGGCAGAAAAAGGTCAAGGCTTAAGTGGGTGGAATATGCATTCTTGAATCTGGATAAATAAAACATTGAGATGGCATTACCAGACGCCTTTCCCATCTCCTAAAGCTGTAATGTATAATAGCAATCTTGAAGATTTTTCTTGAGTGATGGAAATCCATTCAGAAATAACTATTAACATTGTGTGCCTGCACTAACATCTTGTCATAAGAGAATTTCCAACGCTCTATCCGCTGAGCCAAACCGGTTAGGGCAATAAAAATGTATTTTAAAAAATGCTCTATAATGTTATTAACCAATACCACCCCAATACATTCAACGAACAAATGCTCACAGGGTAGCAAGGAAAGGGGAGCTAGATAGATTGGGATGATCCAGCCCCTTTCACATCCCCTCCTCACCCCATTGGATGGACGATGCCCCCTTTGGGAGACAGGGGAGAGGGTTGAGACCTTGGGGTTCAGTACAGGGTATCCAGGGTTAGATTCTGAGGCAGACCCTCAGGAGAGGCTTTGGGGGACTCAGCTGGAGAAAAGCCAGCTTTTCTATCAGAGAAGCAATTTAGGAATGTTGTCTTGGTTTCTTCACCTTTAATATGGGGATCATATTAGTATTCTTCTTTTAAAAAAATATATTTTATTGATTTTAGAGAGGAAGGGAGAGGGGGAGAGAGAGAGAAATATCAATGATGAGGGAGAATTGTTGATTGGCTGCCTCCTGCACGCCCCCTACTGGGGATTGAGCCTGCAACCCAGGCAAGTGTGCTGACCAGAAATCGAACTGTGACTTCCTGGTTCATAGGTTGACACTGACCATTGAGAAGCACTGGCCGTGCGTGTGTAGATTTCTTTTTCATCCACAGTTGCAGAAAAATCTGGTGGCGGTTATTTTGAGAAGATATCTCCAATGTCTAATACAAACTTTTTCTGTTAACTGGTCTTTCTTAGAGAATATACATCATCTTACATTTTTACCGTGTTTTGGAGTTATCAAATGTGTGTTCATAGTGTTTTTGATGAAAAAGGAAGTAAGAGACTTAGATAAGTGATTTCTCCCAAAATTACATAGCTGTGAAGTGTAAAAGCTTGCTAGAATTTAGTCATTTACTTTTGTTCTTTCTGTTTCTGTTTCATATAAACTACTGGTCTTAGAGCCATTAGAGTCACACACCCTAAGGCTTAGCCCAAAGAAATTAAATCAGGCCAAAAGTCAAGGGAGAAGTCTTAGATTGCCTTCTTGTGTCAATTGGTCAATCTTCTCCTTATCTCCATGTAGCCTCTATGTAACCTCAGATGGGGAAACTGAGGTGAGACAGAGGAAATAACACGTTCAAAGTCATATAGCTAATGAGTATTGGAATAAGGCTCAATAATGGGTCCGTTTACTTCCTAATTTGCTTGGTTCTTTTATACAGGGTTATCTCCTAAGGTAAATGTTAACATAAATGAAACTTCATTTCAAAGATTTATTTCGGGAGCCAGAACTAAAAAATCATTCCAAAGCCTTCCGCACTTTTCCTCTATTCCTCCCACTTAAGGAGGAATGGGTTATGTGAGCAATTGTAAACATTTACTCAGTCTCTGGATCAGCTCCTGCTCTTCACCTGCCTGGTTTTATTTCCTTCCACTATTTCTTCAAACAAGTTCTCTATCCTTTCCTCCCTTTCTGTCTCTCCTGGCACACCTGCTATTCTAATGTTGTTACATTTCACGCTGTCGCACAGCTCCCGTAAGCTGTCCTCCTGTTTTATAATTTGTTTTTCTTTTTGGTTCTCTGATTTTTTCCAACCCTGTCTTCTAATTCACTGATTCAGTCCTCAGCTTCCCCTCATCTGCTGTGTATTCCTTCCAATGTGTTCTTTGTGTTATGTCCTTCTTTATTTACGACCGTTCTTTTTTTCATGCTGTTCAGCATCTTTACCATCATTACTCTGAACTTTGTTTCAGATAAAAAATTTTTAAAATATATTTTTATTGATTTCAGAGAGAAAGGGAGAGGGAGAGAGAGAAACATCAATGATTGATCAGCTGCCTCCTGCATGCCCCACACTGGGAATTGAGCCCACAACCTGGGCATGTGCCCTTGACCGGAATCGAACCTGGGACCCTTCAGTCCACAGGCTGATGCTCTATCCGCTGAGCCAATAGAGTGTGCTCTCTCTGCTCCAGTCCACTCCACCCTCCCTCTGCCGGAGCACAAGGTGGGTGGCTCCACAGGGAATTTTGTGAGTTGGTCCTTTAATTTAAATGCCTGAATTTCCAGCCCTCCTTCCCTGGCAGACAGCACCCGCTGCTTTCACAGCCAGATGTTATGTGGGTACCCTTCTGAGTTCTGGTGCTCTCTGCTGGGGGGCCCAGCTTGGGGATTAGATCCCAGAGTTCCCAGCGGCACCCCCTCACAGCTGCGTTCTCTCTCCGGGGCTGCAGTTGCTGTCTGTGGGCTCCTGGCCAGCACTTCTGAGCCTCCGCCCCTCCTACCCGTCTCTATGTGGTCTCCACTTTCGGTCCTCTGGTGTCAGGGTTCTCTCCTGCGAGTTTTCCGTTAATTATGCAGGAAGTTTTCCTGTATTCTAGTTGTAATTCCAGTGTGTTCCTGGGAGCATGTCCGTGCAGCATCCACTTACTCTGCCACCATTGTCAGTCCTCCTGGTCTTATTTTCAATGCTGCAAGAACAGAGGGAC
>NW_006282203.1:164723-167173 GCF_000327345.1 Myotis davidii
CAGAGGAGGGAGTGCCTCCTCCTCTCCTGCCATGCAACAGCCAGGCCTGTAGTTTACCTAGTTTTCTGGGCAGACAAGGACAGCGTACATGCCATTATCTGGTTCCCTTCGAGTCCCTAAGAGACCCTGCCAGTTGTTTTGGATGATGTTTTGCAGAAGTTAAAAAAAAAAAAAGGTAGGGAGGAAGATGACTAATCTCCCCCAGAATTTTTGTCCTTGGCCTTCTAGAAATATTCAGGTTGCTAAATGGACTAGAACAATGATATATTTATAAAGGAACAGAGTAAAAAAAAAGAAAGAAGAAAAAGAAAAAAAGCAGCAGCGTAGCACTAGAACCGGGATACCATTATCAGCTTCCTAAGGATCAAAGAGAGAATAGAACAAAGTACTTAGAAAAGTTCTTTCTATTATCATTAACTGTAATGAAACCATACCGGTGTTCTGTTTGGTTCCCATAAGGGTTTCCTTTTGAGATCACAGGGTGAAGCTACTGCATTATGGGTAGGGGTAGCATCTTCCTCAAAGGGAAGACACTTCATGTGAAGCGTCCAGGGGAGGGATGTGTCCTCAATTAGGAAACTGGGTCTAGAGCTCAAGGCATCTAGATACACTCAAGGCCACTCCTGCTTGGTAAGGTTTAGGAAATGGCCAGATGGAAACCAGGAAGGGGCCACAAAATGAAGAGGGTGAACTCCATCATCTAAAGCAGACCCTGTCATTGCCCGAAATGCTTCAGTTTTAACTTGTTAGTCCCACCTTCTGGCGTCTATAAAATCTTCCATTTTGGAAACTCATCAGAGCTTCCTTCTAGTTGCTTAGATGGGCTGCTGCTGGATTCATGAACGGTTAAGTAAAACCAATTAGATCTTCGAATGTACCCCGTTGAATTTTAACAAAACGAAGTCATTGCAAATCCATGTGAGAGGCTGTCTGATATGAATACAGGACGACGGAGAAAGAGGTTGTTGACAGGGAAAGCTTCAAATAGTGCCTGACCTTCAGGAGGTCACCGACAACCAGGAGGGAACAACACGTGTGACTGTGAGATGGTGACTGTTGGGAGGGGGAGAGAGGAGGGAAAGGCATTCCAGAAAAGGGGAGCTGCGAACAGCACTGAAAAGGCACAGAGGGTAGGAAGTAAACCTGGGACCAGAGCCCTCCATGATCTGTAAGGCAAGAGGGACTCTCTACAAACAAATGACTAGACCAGAATGACTATGGAAGTTAAATAGAAATAAACGTTAATGATTACTTTCTCACATGTTGAGGTGTTATCCATTTACTGTACACAATTGTGTTCACTTGATATAAATATCTACCTTCTAATATGAGCCATTTTGTGATGATTTCGTCATTTCTATTCAAAGAGAATGCTGGTCACAGCACCACATGAGAATACCTTCTATATAAAAAACTCATTTTTACGAAAGAATAATAGTTTGCTGGAGGGTTTAGTGGAGAGACTACAGAAACAGAATCAATAAAAGGGGCATAAAAACTTAAAAATCATTGAATCCTAATAACTTGCCTTGGGAAGGCCTCTTAAAATGTAGTTTAGAAACTGTTCTTACGTAACATCATTTAAATTAGTACAAATCCGCACTTACGATCACCTAAGATTAGTTTGACATATATTCGTTTGACCCTCATCATTAGGCAAAATGATCCAAAAACCGCTTTAAAGAGAAAATATTTTTATATTCGTAAACGTATCCTTAAAAAAAAATGAGACCAAAACTTAACACCATGCTCCAGCTGCAAAGCTTCAGCAAAGCGGGATCTAAAACTTCCCGGTCCCTGGAGGTCAGGCCCCACTTCACAGCCAAGCACAGCCCGACAAACGGAATCATGACCACAGCGCGTTGGTTGCTAGGAGAACCTTCTATTTTGCATCAGAAATCGCAACCCTGACGATGCCGCGCTTGCGCCCTTTCCACAAGTGTCTCTGCAGCCAGGCCCCTCTCCGGCCAACAGGAGCCTCATGGCTCCGGTTTCCTCCCGCACCCGCCCGTTTCCGTCCAGCCCCAGTTCTGGCTGCGCCGTCGCCGGCCTGGGAGCTGGCGGCGAGCCCGGGACGGGAGCAAACGAGGAGGCGGGAGGCGGAGTCCCCGCGGGTGGCGAGGGGGTTCGGCTGCACCCAGCTCTCCTGCGTTTTAAAATCTGCAGTAAAAATACAATCGAGCAACGCCATGTCGTCCCAAAAGGAGGGGCGGGGAGGGGGGAGCTGTGATGTCTCCAAATGCGTCGGGAAGCAGGGAAAGGAGACGCGCGGAACATGATTGAATAAACGCGGGCTCGGGTTCTGCAGGGGAAAGGCTGAAGCCGGACCGCGGGCGGCGGACGGGACTTCAGGTCTCTGGGGAGTTGGGAGGGTCGGGGCGCGAAGTGGGGGGCGCGCGCTCGGAGGCCCCCCTCCCCCACCCCCCGCGCCCGGGGTCTTCGCCCCTCGG
>NW_006282203.1:167762-173444 GCF_000327345.1 Myotis davidii
CCGACATTTTCAACACAAAAACACGACGCAGTTTAATGAGGACGAAGCCCTGGCCGGTGTGGCTCAGTGGACAGAGCGTCGGCCTGCGGACTGGGGGGTCCCGGGTTCGATTCCGGTCCAGTAGGGGGCGGGCGGGAGGCAGCCGATCCATGATTCTCTCTCATCGTTGATGTTTCTCTCCCTCCCTCTGCCTTCCTCTCTGAAATCAATAAAAATATATTAAAAAAAAAAAAAAGATGAAGAGCTGACGGGGCGGGGACGGGCATGGGCGCGGGCACGGGCGCCCCCGGCGGTGGGAGGACGCGCGGCGAGGCTCGTGGCCGCGGGGCGGGAGGAGCCAGGACCCACGTTTCTTCGCCTTCTGCAGGGATTGCAAACCCGACCCTTGATTGCCGTCCTGCTAGTTACTCAAAGGTGATAGACTGTTTGTATTTGGTGGTTGTCAGACTTATCGCAAAAGTTACATAAAAAAGAGATAAATATTTTAGGAAGGGAAAAAACACTGCATTTGTCTCCTTTCCTGGGTGCTTACGCCACACCCGCACCCCATTTTTCTCAGCGTGGAGCTAAGTGTTTCAGGTTAACAACCAATATTGACAAGTGGAGACACCAGTTCTGAGAGCCATTCCATTATTGGTCAAGGCGATCCCAGGAAAACTAGCGGAGAGACACGTGAAACGGAGCCAAAGATCCCGCCATTGATAACAGGCTGTTCTTTTTTCAATGGTCCCGTTACCCGGAAAAGTCAGAATTGTTTTATGCATGTTACCTTTCCTAAAATGTCCTTATAATTTCATTGTGCTGCTGTAAAGTATTACCTCCTAATAAAATTATATATTTTTTTAGATTAATTTAGAACTTCCCGGAAAACCAAATGATTGAATTTTTATTAAGTTCTTACTCATACAAACGGAAAAATTATCAGGAAAAAAATTAAGTAAATGGTAGAATTTTTTTTTAAAAAGATTTGATTAGGTCAGCCTGAGAAAATGCGCTGGATTAAGCTGCACATACACATTTTTTCTTTACCTTTTCAAAAATAAAAAAATGGAAAGCTTTCCTGATTTTTTTCAGTTTTCAAAAATAGTTTTCTATTTAAAATAAAGCCAGGGGAGGAAGCAAGTCTGTGTAAGAAGTAAGGACTGTTAGAAAGCTGGATGTTATGTGGGTACAAGAGTTACCGTGTGATCGCTTAGCAGGTTATGTCTCATCACTGGGGTGTACGCCTAAAACTAATATAATAATGTATGTCAACTGTAATTGAAAAATAAAAGATGATTTAAAAAGAGCTGGATGTCATTCATTCAGTTGGTGCAGATATAATGCCTATCATATGGAAGGAATTGGGGAGGATACAAAGGTGAAAAAGTCCTTTCCCTCAAGGAAGGTGAGATCACTAAGGGAAATCAGAGATCAGAAATGAAGGGGACAGTTAACTGGCTGAGTAGCCTGTGTGCCAGGTGCTGTGCCAGGTGTGTGGCTAGCAGCCAGCGTCACGGGGAGCTGGTCAGAAATGAAGGATCTCAGCCCTGAATCAGAGCCTGCATTTTAAGAGATCTGCCAGTGATTCATGTGCACATTAAAGTTTAGAAGCACTGTTATATGCTGTATCTCATTTATTCTTAACAATATTATGAGTTAACTATAATGCAATTTGAAGAGCATGATGAAATGAAGGTGTGTTGTCTGAGGGTAACCTAGGGACTCATTTATGACATCATCTTTGTATAGACATGGACATTCCACTCCTACATTTGATTTTCAGCTCTGAGGATTTAGAAATTACACGTAACCAATTAATCAGAATTTCCAGTTTTGGGGATTCAGTCAAGCTAACTAAACCCATGAACAGGGATGTGCAAACCTGAGTAATGATTTATTAACGTCAGTAGGGTACGTTGATACACTGACCAGAAAGCTGATCTCTGCAAACGATAATGATGAAAATGTAATATGCTAATTAGGCTGGATGTCCTTCTGGAAGTCCTTCCGGATGACTTTCCAGACGAAGCCGCGGCTGCAAGGGAGGCCCAGGTCCTGGGTGCTGGAGGGAAGCTGGTGCCCACAGCGGGTGGTGGGGGGGGGGTGGGGGGGGGGGAAGGAAGGCCTACTCTTAATGAATTTTGTGCATTGGGCCTCTAGTATAATAAAAAGCTTTGGGGAGGTGAATTTATATTGCAGAAGTTGCTTGATGAGCATAAACTCACACAAAAGAAAGGTTAATTTTGGAGGATATATACATGACACTGTAAGATCCGGAGGGTGGGGACCATTTTCTGATCAGTTATCCTAAGTAGTGTTTTGCAGCGTGCCCAGCACATGGTAGGAACTCAGTATTTGTTGAATTAGATCATTTGAGTTAATTCAATGTGTTTGTTTTAACCAAAGCATTACTTTCTGTTTCCCAAAAATCTATTCTATACCTGAAGTATATAAAACTATTTTTAGGGTTCCCCTCTCGTTGTTGCAGGTAAGCTATATGCTTCTATTTCATGTCACCCAACAATTTTTTGAGAGCCAAGTATTCACTGGCTTGTCTTTAAAAAACAATTACAAAAGTCCTCTTTGTAGAAATAATGTTTTAAATAGTTCCTCTTGAATCTTAAGAGTTTTTTGTTGTTGTTTTGTTTGTGTATTTATTTTAAAGCTGAAAGGAGGATTACATTTCTGAGTAGTCATTATATCCAGCTTTTCAACATTTAGGGATTAATCTTAATACAAGTATTGAGAATACAGGAGTGGGCAGAAGTAAGTTTACAGTTGTAACATTCTTTTGAGTTAATAAAGCTATTGTAATAATCATAACCTGCATGTCTTTTTCCATATGAATAAGTGTAAGCCTACTTTTGCCCACCCCAGTATTGGTTAGAAAAAGTCAACTCTACGGCAAGGGCTCTTATGTTCTATTTATAAAATTTTTCTATAAGATTGTGTATAATGAAGTTGCTATGCTTACTTGTAGTATTTTGTGCTTTACCATTGTATAATTTAATTTTTCTGAGATTAAAAAATGTTGAAATGGAAAATCAGTGCAGATTCTTTGGATCTATACATCTTATTTTATTGGTTCTGTCTCCTAGACAATTTTATATAGGAATGGAAGGATCTTCTGTTTGTAATTCAAATCATCCCTAGGAAACAAACTGCTTAGAAATAAAATCCTAACTTTTGGCAGGCCAGTGAGCTTCGGAAGATATGTCAGTTTTTTAGTAAGCCTCAAATACTCAAAGCTCTCGTTAGGATTTACTATTTTTGTTTTTACTAAAATATTCTTTGTTACTTTGCATGCTTTGATAACATTGCTTGGTAAATTTCCTCCAATACAGTTGTTAACTCCTAAATGGAAAAGTTTTACAAGTTTACCATCATCATTGTTATTATTTCTCTGTAATCATGCCATTCCCCTCAAAACTTAACATTTGGAAATCTAAGGTGAAAAAAAAACAAATTACTGGTGAATATTATTTTTTAGAAAAGGAAACTGTTGATAGTACAGAATATGGTATAGAATAGTAGAAAAAGTGAGCTTTTGAGTAAGACCTGAATTTGAATTCTAGCTTCTCCAACCGCTATCAGATCTTAGCCAAGATTGTTAAACCTAAGGAACCTCAGGTCCTTCAAATGTAAATTGGGAATAATTGTATGTATTCATAATGTTGTAATGGGGACAGTGTCTTCTTATTCATGTTTATATCCTCAGTACCTCCCACAATGCCTGACACTGAGGAATGCAGAATAAATAGGAAGGGAAGTACTTGGTACATTTAGGGAATAGCTATTAGTAAATGTGTGACTTGGAATCTAGGGCAGTGATGGCGAACCTTTTGAGCTCTGCGTGTCAGGATTTTGAAAAACCCTAACTTAACTCTGGTGCCGTGTCACATATAGAAACTTTTTGATATTTGCAACCACAGTAAAACAAAGACATATTTTTGATATTTATTTTATATATTTAAATGCCATTTAACAGAAAAATCAACCAAAAAAATGAGTTCGCGTGTCACCTCTGACACGCGTGTCATAGGTTCGCCATCACTGATCTAGGGGGTAGAAAAACTTAAATCCAAGTCTTACCAACTATTGATCACATATGATGTATTTATACATATATTTGGGGCCATTTAACAAGTTTTGTCCCTGTTTTAGACTGGTAAGTCTCTAGGTAGAGACTAATTGAAGAAGAAAACTGGCTTATTGAAATTTAACTTACTTCCTCTAATTCAGAAAAACTGGACTTAAATTTATCTTTGATTAATGTATAAAAACTTGTCAAAAATTCCTTACTTAAAAAATCAAATGGACAATGTAATACCACTTCACACCCATTAGATTAGCTACTATATAAGAAGTGTTGATGAAGATGTGGAGAAATGGGCACCCTTGTATATTGTTGATGGGAATATAAAATGGTACAGCTTGCCCTGGGTGGTGTGGCTCAGTTGGTTGAAGCGTTGTCCTGTACATCAAAAGGTGGTGGGTTCCATTCCCAGTCAGGGCACTTACCCAGGTTTCCAGTTCCATCTTTGGTCGGGATGCATGCAGAAGTGGCTGATCGGTGTGTTTTTTTTCTCTTTCTCTCCCTCTAAAATCAATAAATAAAATAAAATGGTGCAGCTGCTGTGAAAAATAGTATGGCAGTTCCTGGAAAAAAAAAAGATACTGAATTACTGTATGATTTAGCAATTCCACATCTGGGTTCATACCCAAAATAATTGAAAGCAGGAACTCAGAATATATAATTGTATATCTAGTGTTCATAACAGCATTATTCATAATGACCAAAAGGTGGAAACAACTCAAGTGTCCACCAATGGATGAATAAACAAAATGTATTATACACATACAGTGAAATATTATTTAGCTTTAGAAAGGAAGGAAATTCTGACATGTGCTACCACAAGGATGAACCTTAAAATTATGCTAAGTGAATGTAACCAGTCACTAAAAGACAAGTACTGTATAATTTCACCTACTCGAAGTACCTGGAGTAATCAGACTCATAGGAACAGAAAGTAGAATGGCAGTTGCCAGGGGAAGGGGAAAAGGGAAGTTAGTATTTAATAGAGTTGAAGTTTTGCAAGATGAAAAGAGTTCTGAAAATCGGTTGCACAACAATGTGATTGTACTTAACACTTCTGAACTGTACACTTAAAAATGGTTAAGATGGTTAATTTTTTATATTTTACCACAATTTTTAAAAATCAAATGGAAATGTTGAGCACACCCAAAATGAAAAAAAAAAAAAAAGAGTACATTGGCCCTAGCCACTTTGACTCAGTGGATAGAGCGTCAGCCTGCTGACTGAAGGGTCCCGGGTTCGATTCCGGTCAAGGACACATGCCCAGATTGCAGGCTCGATCCCCAGTATGGGGCATGCAGGAGGCAGCCAATCAATGATTATCATCATTGATGTTTCTCTCTCACTTCCTCTCTCTTCCTTTCTGAAATCAATAAAAATATATTTAAAAAAATTGGTATAGTGTTTTTGGAAGGCAATTTGGAAATTCCTATTTAAAAAGATGATATTCACATGCTGTAATTCTTTAATATACTGCTGGGTATTTTATCCTTAGAAGTATATTACTGAGTGTAATAAAGTAACTTCTTTTTTAAATGCAGCAACACATTTGGAGCCAAAAACCAGGGCTTGAATTTGGACACTGCTCCTCTCCCCCCCCCCCC